>NC_022030.1:61061011-61069295 GCF_000317375.1 Microtus ochrogaster
TGTAATTATTTCGGGTAGAGCTAGCCATGTGGGCGGCCGGGTGCCGGGACGCAGCCCGCCGCTCCTATTTCTACAAGCCTCAATTTCCCCTCTATTTTTATTTTAATTAAAGTGTTATTATATTCTTTATTTCCTTCTCTTTCCTCCATCAACCCCTCCTATGTTCTTTTCCAGCACTCCCATACCCCACTTAATCTCTTTCAAACAGATGGCTATTATTATTATTATTATTATTATTATACACACACACACAAATGCACACATATATCAACACAACCTCCCAAATCCATTTAGTGTTGCCTGTATGCACATGATTCCAGGGCTGACCACTTGAGATGGCATACACAATGAAGAGGCTCTGTTCCTATTTCTAAAAATCGTATTAAAAATGTTCTACTCATTATCAGCCTGGGAAAGGATGTTCTAGACTCACCAGGAATGCCAATGGCCAAGGTATGGAACAAGGGTGCTTTATGCTGTGCACTCCCATAGTGGTTGGGGGATGAAGGATGTCTCCAAGGGCATGCACTCAAATATCTATCTTGTCTCTGGACCTCTGTGGACATTCTCAGGTTCTCATGTAAGTTCCTGAGACCATAGCTAAGTCTTCAAAGTCTGCCCTTTAATCTGGGAATGGTAGCTTGTGTGTAGCTGTTTTCACCGTTGTCAGGTTTGAGTACAGTACACTAGAAGGGACAGTGTTGTCTTTATGGCCTAGGTCATACGCTGATGACAGCTGTTAAGGGCTTTGAAGTGTAGGTTCCCAAGCTTGGGGGATTCTACGTGCTGAGTGGAACTCAGAATCCCCTGTGGGAATTGAAAGTGTGACTGATGATGACCAGGAGACCCAGAGAGACTGCGGAAAATGATGGACAGTTAGATAGATGGAGGGATGGACAGAAAACAGGAGCCGTGGTGTCCAGCCACTGTGAGCATCCTCAGAATGACAACCCTGTGCTGCCGATTTCACAGCCCACCCTCCAAAACTTTATTCCCCTCTCTTCACTTTTGTTTAGCAGACTGTTTATCTTTATAAGCTGTGTTTTTCAAAACCCCAAAAGGGTTGGGGAAAAAATGTAGAACTGAAGTGGTGGGAACAGATGGAGGGGTGGGGTTAGCAACTACCAACCAGATGAGGGTTTCTCCAAGGTCACTGTCCTTTCTTGGGATTTCTGCCTTTCCATTTTATTTTAATGGATGGAACACAGGGTAACAGATGACAAGTGACCCGGGGTCATCCAGGCCACATGACGGAGTTGCACATGGCCAGGCCTCGCTAGCACTGGTTCCAGCACGGTGACTGCTTTCCACTTGTTCCCAGATATCAGAGCTATCCCAGGACCCTTCTCTGTCAGCTGCCAGTTCCCAGGGGAAGTCTCCACACAGTGTTTGCCCCCCTTGCCCCTGTCATGTCTGCTGACCTGCCCTGGCCCCTCACCATTGGGATTGTTCAAGCTGTCCCTGTGCAGATGCTCTTCCCTCCTGTGTTAGCATCCTCTTAACTTTAGGTCCACGGACCACCTCCTTCAGGAAGCCTTCCTTGCTGCCTGCTGGCTTTCTGGTTTGCCCAGGAGTTGTCAATCAGACTTAGCAGTTATAAAACTGAGATGTGCACAGCTGTGAGCTTGGAGCCTCATCTGCCAGCTGATCCTACTTGTCATAAAATTCTGAGGCAAGGGGTGGGTGGGGGGACGTAGTGTTTCACAGAAGCCACCAGAACATCTGCGAACACCTGCTTGGATGTCAGAAGATGCTTCACTGCCTCTGAACAGGGACCCCAGGTGCTGACGTTGCAAGGAGAAGGGGTGGGATGGGGTGAGCCTGGAGTAGGTGGCGTGGCCTGACTCTCCCTGGCACTGATCCCCATAGCTGCCTGGCCGGGATAGCAGGCTGCCAGGCCTGGAATGAACGGCTCAGATGGCTCTTGGCCAGCACTTTTACCCGTTGCTGCTGATAGAAGCCACTGACATGGGTTTTAGTGGCAAAAAAAACCCAATAACCCCCGCCCCCAGTTTTTCAAACTGTTTTGCCCAAGGTTAGACCCTTACATTATGGTTATTCTCCACCCAGAGGCCTGGACAGAGTGAGTGACCCCAGTCCCTTGCTCTCTGCTGAAGAGGAGCTTCAAGGCCCCCTAACATTCTACCCAGGGATAAGTGAAAGCTGCTAACCAGATAATATAGCACAGCTAGAGAGCAGAGGGACATGCGAGGACCATGTGTGGACCCCCCACCATACACAAAGTCCCAGCACCTAGCACAGATATCCCTGACCACTGCCGATGGCCGTCACGTTGCATTCTAGCATCGGCGGTGGCAGGCAGCTGGCAGGAGATGCTGGTGCACATCTGGACAGGCTGTCTTAAATTCTGCAGTGCGTATCTTCCGCAAACCTCTCGTCGAATAGAATCATCCATAAGCATTCTGCAGCAGCAGCTGCTTCTCAGGTATGTCCTGAGTTGAGGAGAGGTTAGGGAGGAGGACCAGTTGAAAGCCAAGGCTAGTTGGAGCCTGCTCCTGTGGGAGGGGCAGGCCTGGGGACAGCCCTAGCATCAGAACAGGTTTGGAAGCGTGAGCCTGCCTCTTTCCAGAAGCAAGAAAAAGACAGAGCCATGCTTCTTCTGAGAGTAGAGGGTGAGCAGCTGTCCCTGTTCATCCCAGACAGGACGCCGCGGCCTCCAGGGACTCTGCCAGCAGGCGCGGGAACAGAGGCTGGGCCTTCATTCCTTTCCCCACTTGGCAGGGAGGGGCCCAGGATGGAAAAAACATTCAAACTTCTGCCTGGAGTTTTGCAGCCAGCCTTCTGCTCATGGTAGGGCAATGGAAAAATCATAAGACGCTTAGGAGCCTGTCTGCCTATGTTCACAGGGAGAAATGCTGGCATTTACTTAATCCTTCCAAACTAATACTAGGTAGTATTTCCCCAGTGACTTCATTTGCGTATGCACTAATTGGATTATTTTTACGTAGCTGTGACTACTCATTCACCAAGTGAATAATTTTACAGCTCGGAGCACCTGAATCCAGGTGCTGATCCCAGATGCTATATCTGCCTAAGTGACAGCTATTTTACTTGTGTACACTTCAGAGAGTGGTTATGGGGGTCTGTGTTTATGGAGTCATTTTCGCTATTAGATTGAGTGACAGAGACAATCAGAGAGAAGAGAGTGGTTCCGGAGCAAGTCGGTGTAGGGTATTATCGGTCTCATCCCTGGGAAGGTTGGCAAGTCACAGAACTTCTTATTCAGGGTCTTGGTAGGGTTAATACGCACAGTGTTGTCTGAATGCAAGCATTCAAGCACATGACCCCTGCCCACTTCCTTCCTGTTATCTAGTGCTGGGTCAAGCATGGACAGACTGTGGAGTTAGCAATTGTGCTCCCTGTGGGCAGACTGTGAACTTAGCAATTGTGCTCCCTGTGGGTAGACTGTGAACTTAGCAATAGTGCTCCCTGTGGGTAGACTGTGGGGTCAGCAATTGTGCTCCCCATGGCAATTTTGTGGAGCTGGGTTCCACTCTGATTCCAATTACAGAGAAAGAACTGACTTCCCCTGGATTCCAGAGCCAGTAAAAGTCTAAGCTGGGATTTGAACTCATACAGTGCGGAAGAACCAGAGTTGAGACTTGTTTCTTGAGGACAGCAAAGGAAGAGGTTATCAAGGCTGTCCCCCATAACCAGCATTAAGAGAGACCGTGGGGAAGGTCATGGGATGTGCAGGAAAACAGAGAGGGCAAGAGTGAAGGCAATTTGGGGAGGAAGCAAGACTCCGTTGTAGATCCCTGGGGAGGAGGAGCTGGCCCAGGGGCTGAAGTCATCATCTGTCCCCTTCAGGGTCAGCTGAGCTCTGTGAAAAGGCTACACAGCTCCGACACATCAGATCGGATGACTGGGCCAAAGTGGACCTAGTGTGTCAGAAGAGGGAAGCTATTTCTAGAGCTGTTCTTGATATATTAGAGATGAAGTCTGGAAACTTCCAGAAGGCAAATGCCTTACCCAACGCGATGGCTTCTGAGCTATTTTCTTTGGCAGACTAAACCTTGTAGTTGATCCAAACTCCCCATCACTCATTCCTGACAATCCAAGCCGGGCACCAAGTATAGACGTGGTATTGAACCCAGGCTGCCAGCGATCCATACAAAAGTTGTTTCCACAGAAATAGACCTGTCACCATGGAAACCGCATGAGGTCACTTGGGACAGACACACAACTGCTTCGTATTATTTGTTCCAAATAAAATGACTTTTAGATAATTCTGCCAGTTATTTAAAAAATAAAAAGACTTTTTTTCTAAAAATTAAAATTTAAAAATCTATTATTACTTGTTGGTGTGTATGTGTAATTGTGTGCACAAGTACATAGGGACATGTACACAGTTGCCCGTACGTGAAGGCCAGAGGATTACTTTTGAAAATCAAGCTTTTCTCTATAAATAGAAGGTTCTCTGTTTTCATCCTGAGTCCTAGCCCCTCAGTTCATCAGGTTTACATACAAAAGCCCTTGTCTGCTGGGCCATATCACCAGCCAGCTTTGTTTCTATACACACAGGTAAATTATATACAGTCTTACCACCCATGTACCTGGATAAGCTTCTCGAAGTGAGTAGCTAACCATCTCACTGAAGACGGAGCAAGAGCACCGAGGACCAGAGAAGGCGAGAGTCAGGATTCCCAGGCTGAAAACTCCAGTGATTATTATTTGACGAGAAGGAGCCCTAAGCGTCTGAGAGTCTGACACGATCGTGAGCCAGTCCTGGCATCTTAGAGTTATTTCTTATGTTTTTCAGAGGGACTTAGAGACAGGCTAACTTTAACAGTGTTTGTGTTACAAGGAGAGTAAGTCTTACCTGAGAGACACTGAGGAGAGGAAGCCTAAATGAGCACTAACTTGGGTCCAGCGCCCCAGTCCATGGCTGTCTTGAGACCTCGGCATCCTTTTAACTTTTCATTCTGTTTTTAAATAAAACCACAGTGTTCTCTGCTTTTGCGCTTCTTGTGGTTACGATGAATATTTTTATTACCTTTAGCCTATGATTTTAAGTAAAAGTGCAGTGGCCTAACTCTTGGTAAAATAAAATGCTATTGTATGTGATGGCTTTTTAAATTTTTAATTAATTAATTAGCTTAAAATCTTATGTGTATATGTGCCTGCTTGCTACGTGAATGCGGTGACTAAGGATCCTTTGGCCCTGGAGTTCCAGGCGGTTGTGAGCCATCCCAGTGTGGATGCTGGGACCTGAACGTAGGTCTCCTGTGGTAGTAACAGGCTTGTCACCACTGAGCATTCTCTCCACTCTCTCCTGAACGGTTTTGATGAAACTTGTTCCTGAGAGTTTATGTCCTGGAAGACCCCAGAATGGTAGTGCTGGGAGGTGGTGGCACCTGGACTTTAGGTCATGGGGATGCTGCGTTCAGAAGGGCTTAACATGGTTCTTGTGGGGTCCTTGCAGGGTCTCTGTTGCTCAAGTGGTTAAAAGTACACCTTCCTGCCTGGTGTACTCTTGCTACGAATCCACACAACCCCATCACTACGATGCCATCTTCCTGGGGCGATCACTAGAGCCACTTTGATCAGGAACTGTACCCTGAACCTTCAGAACTATGAGCTAAATAAAACTCTTTTTAATATAAAGTTTAAATGCCTCAGATGTTCTATTATAGTAGCACAAAATGGCTTAATATATTATATGACAATACTCAATGATTTGTGTCCTCTCTGTCACATGACTTATGCTTAGACCTGTCTTTTTATGACTTTAGATTGGATACAGCCTTAAAACCTACCATAGATCAGAGTTTTCTTCATATCTGTGTATGTGGATGGACATGGAAATGTATTTCATCTTAACTCCAAGTTAGATGCAAATATTTTCCCCAGCCAGAGACGCTGTCCTGCTGCGGAGTTCGTACCACAGCAGCTGGAATGTGCCTCCTCGGTGGTTGGTTTATTTATTTATATTATATTTGCTCATTTCTTGTGTGGGGGGGAGGGGGTGTGGGCTGTGTGGAGACTCTCCTGTGAAGGTCAAGGACAACTCGTGAGAGTCTAGTTCACTTATTTATGATCATATTAATTTCTCCCAAGTTTTCATTCTCTCGTGTGTTGATGAACAGCTTCATTCATGTGATTGACAGTCTTTTAGAATAGTTTTCTAGAAGGCCTTTGACTGAGTCGGAATACATGGGACAAATCACTCTTTCAGAGACTTAAACCAAATTTCCTTTCCTAGCAGTTCCTTTGGGCTTTCTCTCTGTGTCTTTGCAATAAAAAGGGCCCGTTAATTTCCCTTTTCTTTTTTTTAGCTTGGCGTTTTGGAATGGTGATCCTAATTTGCATTCCTGTTGGTTTGGCAAGTTAAACACAACATTTCTGATGTATTGATCCATTCCATCTTCTCTTTTGCAGATCCCAGGTTATCATGCTACTTTTCTGACTGAGGGTCACCCAGGAAAGCTGGGTTAACTGTAATTTGATCTTTATTCAAAAATAAAAATAAAAAAACGAATTAGAGAAAGGAAATTGCTGCCGATCACTGGCCATCGAATTTCTCTTTATGTTCTTAAGTCTACTTCTCTTCTCCTCTCTTTTGATCTCTATGAAAATCTGAGCATGCTTGCCACATGGCTTTAAAATATTTTTGAGATGTATTTATTTGTATATTATGTGAATGGGGTTCTGCCTGTATGTCTGTGGGTCACACAGTGCTAATGGAGGCCAGAGGAGGGCTTTGGTGACATCTCCTAGCAATCGTCTTCTGGAAGGATTGCCTCCCTTTGCTGGAGACCCATGTCAAGTGACTCAGTCTTGACAAAAGTGTGTAGTTGGGCTCTGCTCTCCTTCTTTTCCTTTCATCCTGGTTTATAGCGGAGCCAACTGGAATTTATCCAACCATACATCTCGAAGCACATCCTTCACATCCTTGTCATCTGTCACTGTTCTTCAGGTAAAACCTATCGGAAGTACTGGCTCCTCCCACCTCACGGTGAGGATGCTCACCCAGCTCTGCTGCCTGACAAACTGCGAATAACTATTATGGGGATTTTTATCTGAGTGGCCGGTTTTAATGGTCACATCGACACAGTCTGGCATCACTTAGGATGGCAGTTTCAGTGAGGGATTGTCTAGCTTGGTCTGTGAGCATATCTGTGGGGGGGGGATTATTTTGATTACTTTGAGATGGGAAGAGTGGCCTACTGTGGGCGGTACTCTTCCCTGGGCAGGGGATCCTGGAATATATAGGAACAGAGAAAGCAAGCTGAGAAAAAAGTAAGTATACGTTTTGTTGCTCTCTTCCTGGTTATAGATGTGATGCGATCAACTCCTTCAAGCTCCTGCTAAGATGGACTGTAACCTGGAACTGTGAGATGACATAAACACTCTCTCCCCTTAGAGGCTTGCTTTCTTTCTTTCTTTCTTTCTTTCTTTCTTTCTTTCTTTCTTTCTTTCTTTCTTTCTTCCCTCCTTCCTTCCTTCCTTCCTTCCTTCTTTTTTTCCTTCCTTTCTTTTGGTATTTTATCGCAGGAACAGGAAATGAAACTATATTCAAGAAGCATACAGAACACCAAACAGACTGGATCAAAAAAAAAAAACATCCCATTGCCATATAATAATCAAAACACAAAATATACAGATTAAAGAAAGAATATTAAGAGCTGCAAAGGAAAAAGGGTAAGTAACTTATAAAGGTAAACCAATCAGACTTACACCTGATTTCTCTATGGAAACCATGAAAGCCAAAAGCTAAGAGACCATGGATGCAAACCCAAACTACTATACCCAGCCAAGCTATCGTCCACTATCAATGGAGAAAACAAGACATTCCAGGATAAGAACAAATTTAAACAAGACGTAGCCACAAATCCAGCCCTAAAGAAAGTAATAGAAGGAAAATCACAACCCAAGGAATCCAATATTGCCAACACTGCCTACAATAACTCAGGCATCTAGCAACCCTTCACCAGCACAACTCAAAGAAGGGAGACACACAAACTCTACCACCAAAAACAATAAGAATACCAGAGTAAACAACCATTGGTCATTAATATCACTTAATATTAATGGTCTCAATTCACTTATAAAAAGGCACAGGCTAAGAGATTGGATATGAAAACAGGATCCAACACTGCTGTTTGCAAGAAACACATCTCAACCACAAAGACAGGCATATACTCAGAGTAAAGGGTTGGGAAAAACATTTTTCAAGCAAATGGTCCTAAGAAAAAAGCAGGTGTGGCCATACTAATTTCTAACAAAACTGACTTCAAACTAAAATCAATCAGAAGAGATC
>NC_022030.1:61073944-61089844 GCF_000317375.1 Microtus ochrogaster
CCCTGGGATCCAAGGTAATGGCATACAGAGGAAATTTGCTGAGGGGACAGTAGGAAGCCAGGACCAGCTCTAAAGTGGACTGGACATTCACCTCATTTCTAACAAGCTGTGCCCCTCTGGCAAGCATCCTAGCCTTTCGTTGCTTGCATCCATTGATCTACAACAGCCAATGGAAAGGCATGAAGGCGCCTTGGATCCCATTGACTTGAAAGACCCAGGATGCTGGACCTAAGAGTTCACATAGGTGGACTGTGTGATCTCTGCAGCTTGCTGAGACTGTGGGAGCCGGAGGCTAATCCCTGCATGAGTCAGTGCCGAGGTAGTGGCCAAAACCAGTAGCTGTGTGAGCTGGCGTGAGAGCCTGCCCAGAGTGCTGCTGAAGGATACTGGGTGACTCACCTGGTCTGCAGGGACACCCCCCGCCCATGTCCCTACTCAGTGTTGGGGAGGTTCTAGAATAATTCGTCTAGGTAAGCTTCTCAAACTCAGGGTCTGTTGGTCATAAACGCCACACAAAGCTTTATTTGTTCTGGGATGGGGGATGGAAGCTTTAGCTAGAAGGTTTAAGAATGTGGTTCTGCTGTTTCTCTTTGTTTTATTTTGTTGTTGTTATTGTCATATCAGGGGTCAAATCCAAGGTCCAGGGAGAGTTGGGATAGCTCTTCGCCACCGAGCTACGTGCACCCATCGCCCTGTGCTTCCTCTTTAAATGGACCAAGTTCTGCAGGTACCTGACACACTTAAGCTCAGCCACTCACCAGTTCTCATCCCCCTAGTCCTCATGAACATTTTCTGTAACCCATCACGGGGCACCCTGCCGACCTCTGGTGTCATTGATACCGTTTTTATTGTAGTCAAGAGAGGAAGTGAACATTTCTCAAGTTTTCCTCAATACCTTATAAAGATACAAAAAAATTTAAAAGAAAGAACACTATGGTTTCCAAGAGTGGAAAAAATGAGCATTTTATAAAAACAAAGCCAATTAATGTGCGAAATGAAATTATTCTCTGTGTTTATGTCCCCCCAAAATCGTATTGTGTACAGAAAACCTCCAACTAGAACTATAGTAGTAACCTTTATGAGCAGGGAAAAGGCTGGTGGAGAACTTAACACACTCTAGAAACAGGGAGTTCTAATGGGCCTGGCTTAGTCTCTTTCTGCTGCTGTGATAAAATGCCCCAGCAGTGACCTACGGGGAGAGGAATTCATCTTGGCTCATGGTTCCAGAGGGACACAGTCCATCACAGAGGCAAGACATGGCAGCAGGCAGGCAAGACACGGTGGCAGGAGCTGGTTGGTCAAACCACATCCACACTCAAGAAGTAGAGAGGAAGAGCAAGCGAAGCTGGGCTACACAACCTCCAAGCCATGCCCTGTGGCCCACTTCCCCCACTGAGGCTCTACCTCTTAGGGGTCGCATGCCTTCTCTAACAGTGCCAACTCTGGGAAACAAGCAGTCAAGTACATAAACCTGTGGAGGACGTGCCACGTTTAATCCACACAAATACAGCTCTTCAGGTAAGTTCAGCAACTGATACACAATAAAAATAAATAAATTAATTAAAAATAAAAAGAAGCCTGTGCTGTAAGTGAAAAATAGCCATCCAGATACGAGGTCAAGTTTATCAGCATATCTTTCCACAAGCCTAGAAGTTGTATAGTTTGCACACATGTATTGGCAGCTGTTGGGTTTGCTGTAAACATGAGGAGGGAGATGTCAGGGGAACTGTTACTCACTTGCAGTGCGGTTTCTTATTGACAAGGAGAGTCTGCATAGCAACAATGCTCTCCACAAGCTTTCTCAGGGGTCAGTGAGAATCTCTGAGAATGTTTGAGTCTGTGTGCAGGATATTCCAGGTTTTGAAAAGGCACCAAGCTTTTCAAAGCTGAGAAAAAAAATCATAGAGTTGAACGTAGATGAATCCATATGAGCACCGAGGGCCACAGCTGGGCACCTCTAACAGTTATGCCAGTTGTTCTCAAGGCTGAATCCACACAATCCAAGATGTTCGAGTCAAGTGATGATGCTTGCTGCTAACACAAAGGGCTTGGGATAGTCACAGCAATAGCATTCCCAGGATATACCTGGTGCTCAAAAGACAACATGGGTGTGAAGTGGGTCAGTAAATCTGACATAGTTCTGCTCTGAGCACTATGTCTCTCTGCATTGGGACCATGAAGTTGGGTGTGGAAGGTCACTAGTGTTTGTGCTGTGGGAATCCCCTACTGCTGTGGAATAATGCTCTTGTACACTGTAAATATTTGCCATTTGTATTGGTTTAATAAAACTGGTGATTGGCCAGTAGTCAGGCAGGAAGTATAGGTGGGAGAACCAGAATGGAATTCTGGGAAGAGGAAAGGCAGGCACAAGCCAGACGCAGAGGAAGCAAGTTGAAAATTTCTTACTGAGAAAAGGTACCAAGCCATGTGGTTAAACATAGATAAGAATTATGGGTTAATTTAAGTTGTAAGAGCTAGTTAGTAATAAGCCTGAGCAATAGGCAAAACAGATTTTTTTTATTGATTTTATTGAACTATACATTTTTCTCTGCACCTCTTCCTTCCTCTCCCTTCCCCTTTAACCCTCTCCCATGATCCCCATGCTCCCAATTTATGCAGGAGACCTTGTCTTTTTCTTCTTCCCATGTAGATTAGATCTACGTATGGCTATCTTAGGCTCCTCATTATTGTTTAGGTTCTCTGGGATTGTGAAATGTAGGTTGGTTTTCTTTGCTTTATGTCTAAAAGCCACTTATGAGTGAGTACATATGATATTTGTCTTTCTGGGTGTGGGTTACCTCACTCAATATGATGTTTTCTAGATCCATCCATTTGCTTGCAAATTTCAAGATGTCATTACTTCTTTCTTTTGTGTAGTACTCCATTGTGTAAATGTACCACATTTTCCTTATCCATTCCTCGGTTGAGGGACATTTAGGTTGTTTCCAGGTTCTGGCTATGGCAAACAATGCTGCTATGAACATAGTTGAACAGATGTACTTGTGGTGTGATTGAGCATCCTTTGGGTATATACATCCAAAAGCGGTATTGCTGGATCTTGAGGAAGGCTGTTTCCTAACTCTGAGAAATCACCTCACTGATAACCAAAGGGGTTGTACCAGCTTGCACTCCCACCGGCAGTGCAGGAGTGTTCCTTTTACCCCACATTCTCTCCAGGATAAGTTGTCATCAGTGTTTTTGATTTTGGCCATTCTTACAGGTGTAAGATGGAATCTCAGAGTTGTTTTGATTTGCAATTCTCTGATGACTAAGGATGTTGAACATTTCCTTAAGTGTCTTTCTGCCATTTTAGATCCCTCTATTGAGAGTTCTCTGTTTAGGTCTGTACTCCATTTTTTATTGTTTTATTTGTCCTTTTGATGACCAATTTCATGAGTTCTTTGTATATTCTGGAGATCAGCCCTCTGTCTGATATGGGGTTAGTGAAGATCTTTTCCCATTCTGTAGACTGCATTTTGTCTTGTTGACTGTGTCCTTTGCTTTACAGAAGCTTTTCAGTTTCAGGAGGCCCCATTTACTAATTGGCAAAACAGTTTATATTTAATATAAGCCTCTGTGTGTTTATTTGGGACTGAACAGCTGCGGGACCGGGTGAGAGAGAAACTTCTATCTACACTCTAGTTCTAACACAGTATCAAAATGCTGTTTAAATCCATAGGATAACATCTCACAAGGAAACAGTCCTATCCTCTATAGCAAATTTTGAACAAAGACTCAACATTGCAGCAAATTCAGCAAATTGAAATTCATGTTTATTGATTTGCTTTTTCTCTGCTAAAGGGACAACTTGCTACATGATTTTGTGATTCAACTCAGACACTGGGAGCACGTCCATTTTCCTTAGCTTCACCTGAACGACTGCTCTGGGATTGTAGGAGTGGAAGGTGAAATCCAAAAGTGGCTTCTAACATCAGACTTGGTTAAAACAGCCCAGCATTGGGCTGTTTGCTTTCACCTGTGTCCGGGATCAGGCATGAACACCTCGAAGCAGCCATTCCCTGTCCTTGACAACAAAGGTGAATCAAAGTGACTTGGAAAACAAGGATCTTGGGTGTTCTTGGTTCCTGGCTTGAGGAAGCAGGCTGTCTGGATTCTAACTTTAGAAATACATGATTTAATTTTAGGACAGTTTTTTTTAGGTTTTCTGATAAGCTATGTAAAAGTCTAGGGAGTTCCTGGGCACCCCAAACATTACTCTCTAACATCAAACGGTGTGCTTGCTGTGGCTAATGGATATTAATACGAGCAGGGATTCATACTTGTTCATTCTGCCTCAGTCCCTTTGGCTTCTGGAACCCCACTGGGTCATCACATCAGTTCTCCCTGGGTGGCTCTTACCTCTAGGATGGTTCCTCAGATGCTCTTTGTTTTTGTTTAATGGCTTTGCCAGTTCCAAGGTACACTGGGCAGGGTTTTTGTAGAATGTTCCGCAGTTGGGATTTCTGATATTTTTGTCTGAATAAGAATGGAACTATGTCTTAGGGATCAAAGCCATGTCAAGCAAATAACAACTAACCGTTAGTACTTCCCTTGGTCACCAGGATGGTTGGTGTCAGGTGGGTGTCTCTAAGCATCCCCCCACCCCAGGCCACATGGTGCTTCTAAGAGGACAATATTTATGCTCCACCAGAGTGTGGAATTACCCTTTAAATTATGTGGCATTCTTCTGTGTGGACAATTGATTCCTCCTATTTATTTTGATATCATAATGGACCAGTGTTTTGGTGACAACCTCATTCTGCTCTATCTTGTTCAAATCTTTCTGCTTGGCAAAAGGAACTTCTGCAGTTGGTTCCTCTCTCCCTTTGACCTAACCCCATTGTTTATTTTTCCTTTAAAAGTGATTGCTTCCTTACTTTCTGGCACTATAAAATGCCCAAGGCTCATCTCTCATCTTGTTTTTTTTTTTTCTTAAAAAAAAAAGACTTATTCTATTTTAAAGTGTGTGTTTGTGTGTGTGTGTATGTCTGAGTGTAGCTACTTGCAGAATCAAGAAGAGGCCACTGGAATATCTGCAGCTGGAATCACAGGTGGTTATGAGTTGCTCAGTGTGGGTTCTGAGAGCTGAACTCAGGTTCTCTGAAAGAGCAGTATGTGCTCTTAACTGTTAATCTGTCTCTCCAACCTGACGTCATGTGTATTTCATGTCCAACTCCTGGAGTCAGCTCTGTTTCCCTTTCCTTTACTGGAAAACAATGTTTAAAATAAAAATTTTGGCACTAGAATGTACGTTTCACAGGTAAGTTTTATTTTAAATTTCTAACCAAGGGCATAAGTCATTAAAACATATTGGGTCTTTTTCTTTTTTTTTCCTAGTAGGAACCCACACTCAATTAGTCACATAAGAGGGGATGGGGGTGTGTGGTTCTGGAAGAGTGTGTGTGTCAGTTCTTTATTTCACAATGATATCCTCCACAAGAAGTTGGTCAGTCACCATTAGTAATAAAAATAGCATATGCAGGTGGCTACTGAGGTCTTGAGGCTTGAGTTTCTCAGCTCTCTCCATCACTACAGGATCGCTTGCCCATTGAAGGTGAGAGGGTACACATCGGGGCAGGCTGGTGGCCATGCTCTGTTCTGTGACCCTTGCATGCCACCCCCTGCCACTGTTCTTTGTCCTCTAATACCAGTGCATGGGCATATTAATCCAGGGGAGAGCACGGGGATCATTACTCCACTAGTCTCTGGGCAGCCACAGCTTCAGAGTTTCCTTCCAGAATGGGAGGAGATGCTCACTAGGCCATCCTTTCAGTGCATAGGGTGAAGTTCATCCCTGTAGGACAGACTGAGGTGGGTGTTAAAAACCAAGCTCTCACCAGTCAGTGAGCTTTGGCAAATACATTAGGTTCCTGTATCAGCAACAGCTGTAATCCTGAAACTCTAAAGCCTTGGTTTTCATACAAGTTGGGGCTGTTTCTCTTTGCCCATGTTGTCAAATACACTGAACCTAATGCCATAAATCATTTCATAAGGTGGCCTATAAGCTCACTGTGCATTCCCTTCTCCAACTTTATCTCCTATTCACCACTTTGGAATTTGATTTTTAAGTAAAACTGTTTTGAAAGATTTGATCATGCAGATTTCTCTACAGGAAGCACGTGTGAACTATAATTTCAAAAGCAGGTTACTAGGTTAGTAGGTAGAAAAACTAACTGACCGACCAGCTAATCAGTAAGCTAATCAATCAACCAACCAACTATCCAACCAACCAACTAATCAACCAGCAAGCCAACCAGAAAACCAACCAACCGATCAACTAGCCAACCAGCCAGCAAGCCATCAAATCAACCAACCAATGAGCCAATCAGTCAAACAGATAGCTAGCTAGCCACCCAATCAAACATGCACCGAGTCAGCAAGCCAGCTAGCCAGCATAAAATAACTGCCCTTTGGGAAAAGGCAACATTGCTAGTCTGAGCTTGGCCAGCTGGGTTCAGGATGGCTCAAGATGGGACTGGGAGGAGTGGACGACCTCCGGACAGAATGCATGCATGCCTGTAGATTTTTCCTTGTGTTTCATTTGCTGACCTCAAACTGTAATCGGAAAAGAAAAAAAAATTCATTAAGACTTTAAAGGAAAATGGTCTTTTAATTGCTTAATGCAATGATAGTAAGAGAATCCTCTACAGCTGTCCAGGATGCAGAGATGGGAAGTCATTTCAGAGCCGGTATCAGGCCAACCACCTAAGTGTCAGAACCAGCCCAGGGTTTTCCTGCCCCAGGGCAGCCAGGCAGACTTGGGTTTCTGGGAGGATCTTTTGGCCTTTGGAGCTCTTCCCTGTCTATATATTGAAGGAGACAAGGCGAGTTCACTCCCAGAAATAAATTCAAGATCTGTTTCCCAAGAATAAACAAGGGTTACTTCAACAAGAAGGCAATCCAGATAATGTTTATTTAGCAAGCCTTATAAAGACGTAAGAAAAGCCAGTGGAACTTGGAGATGTGTGTGTGTGTGCTTCTCCACAGTACAGATGGCTATTGCAGAACTACATAGTCCCTATTGCATTAAAAAAAATCAGTCTAGTAAATTCTCTTTTGTATCTCTTTATCTTTCTGTCTCTTTCTTTACACACACACACACACACACACACGCACGCACGCACGCACGCACGCACGCAAGCACGCACGCACGCATGCATGCACACACACATTCCTCTAGAGAACTCTACCTAATCCAGTGAGGACAGCCTGGTTTGTTCTCACAGTCTTTTTTTTTTTTTTTTTTGTTTTTTTCAAGACAGGGTTTCTCTGTGGCTTTGGAGCCTGTCCTGGAACTAGCTCTGTAGACCAGGCTGGTCTCGAACTCACAGAGATCCGCCTGCCTCTGCCTCCTGAGTGCTGGGATTAAAGGCGTGCGCCACCATCGCCCGGCTCTCACAGTCTTTTTATCTGGCTGCTGGCTCCATGTCAGAGCCTTGGGATACCCTACAGGGTAGTTGCTCAGTCCCTCAAATATCAACTCTTTGGTTTGTTAAAGGAGATGGAAGACACCTTTTAAAAATATTTTTAGGATTAAAGGAGACAGAACCTACAAAACTGATAGCTCTAAGCCCATTTTGTGGCATGTAACAACCCCTGAATTCAATTATCAATTTGATGGCTGTGTATTGAACATCCACTGTAGAAGAAATGCTACCCAGATTCAAGGACATAGCAGCAAGAAAATGGGATATGATATTACCCTCACAATCCCTCTCTTCTGGGGACACAAGGCACAAAGCAAAGATACCAAATTCTGTGAGTGACACGTTCAATTTTAAAGGCTTCTCAAAGACTAGAACTTAGAACTGGCTCTTGGATTAAAATTTAGCATAGGTTGTCACTGTATGGGTGCATGTGCGTGTGTGTGTGTGTGTACATCATGTTTATTGTTATTGGTACATGCAGAAACTAGAGACTGGTATCAGTATGTGTTGCTTTATTGCTTCTTCACTTTAGGTTTTGATGCAAGGTTTCCCACCGAAATCTTTTGCTTGCTGTTGTAGCTAGAATGGTTGACCAGAGCCTCCAGGGCTCTACCTGTCTCCAACCCCCAACAGTAAGGTTAAAGACACATGATGCCAGCCTTGCTTCATGATGCGGAAAACTGGGGATCTGAACTCATGTCCTCATGCCTGTGCCGGAAAGCCTTTACCTGCTAAGCCATCCCCCAGCTCTGTGTGGACTTCTCTCCTGAAAAGCCACCATGTTTACCCTGTACCTTCCAAGGAGGAGTCTGGGGGTTTATAAAGTTGGAAAAGTTTTCGGCACTCGCCCATCTGGCTGTTAGATGAAGACCTGAAGACTTGTCGTGTCTTTGAAAATTTCGAAACACAAACCAATGATTTTTACACAAACCAACCACTTGATTTTTACATTCAGACTAAATCGAAGACATTTATTCTCATACCTTCTGGTGTTCCTGGTGCAATAAAGAGACTTGGATGTGGAAGGGAAAGCCAGTCCTGCACAGTGGACAAAAATGGTCCACACAGCCAAGTACTAGAGTGACTCACCACTGTCCTGTAAAAACCAGAGGCCGCTGCTGCCCTCTTGGCTGAGGTTGTTGGGGGGTGGGGGGTGGGGCTCTGACAGTTTTTAGAACTTCAGGATAATTTAATATATGAGTCACTTTCCATACACAGAAAGGGCCCAAGTATGCAGTTACTTGAAATCTCTTTGGAAGAAAGTTTTGGACGTGTCGCTTCTGTTCCTTTGGCCTTTGAATCCACAGTTCTTTTCTGGCCTCAGCGATTCTTAGGGAACTTTCTGTGAAAAATGACTTAGCAACTCCCTCGCAAACACACCACATGTATACATTATTCATCGGTGGCCACGTCAGGCCTGGCTTGATGGCTTTATAAAAGTCATGACTGTGTAACGGCGGATACCTTGGAAACAAACAAAAAGCATGAGCAAGAGGCTCATTAGAAAAACAGACCAAATATAACAGATAAATTGTTTCTTGTACGCTCTGCTCTGAGAGGCAGAGCACTTGACTTTGATGACTGATGTGGAGGAGGCAGAGTTTAACGGTTGCCGCAGACAGTGTGCACCATTGCATGAGGTCTATTTCAGGCAAGCATCCAGAGCTACAGCTCCAATGGACACGTCTGAGAATTACACTTTCTATAAAGAACATCCTAGAGAGTTCTAGCACCTTCTATTCCCAAATATGTTTTCATAGAATATTTGCATTATTCTCTGGGAATTTCATACATGTATACAATGAATTATGCTCATACCCACACCTCTGCTCCTCCCCTTAACTTCTTCCAGGTCTACCCCACACTCCACAGCCCTAACTTCATGCCTTATGTTTTAAGTAACTTACTTAGTCCAGCTTGTGCTGACCACATACTTCTGGGTGTGGGACCCCACGCTGACGCATGCTCATCGTACCAGGGACCACATCCTTAATCCTTCAAGAAAATTGATTCTCGCTCCCTCAGCAACTATCAAGTCCTAGTAGTTCCTCAGTCATGGGTGGGGTCCTTAATCCCCTCTTCTCCATTTTAGAATGGTGGCTGGCTTGCCCTTCTGCAGGCAACCATAGTTGCAGTGAGCTCATGAGTGTGGTGGTTTGGTCACACCCAGAAGGTAATTTGGAGGAAGCAAAGAGGTTTTTGTTATTAATCACAATTCTGCTTAAGTTTTGCTTTTTTCACTATTTTTAATATTGATGACTTTAAATTAATGTTATTATTACTAAGACATGATCTCTCAAAGCCCAAGCTAGTCTCAAAACTTAGTGTGTAGCCTTGAATTCCCCCTCTTGCCTCTACCTCCCAAATGCTATTATGAGAATGTGCCACTCGCCCCAGTTAGTTTACTCCCTGTTTAAGCAGAGACTTGTGTGCATTGAAGAATCCATGATGAGAGTAGTGGAGACAGTGGGTCGTAATGGCTGTAACTGGCATTTGTGGGTGTTGAACATGTAGCAAGCTTGTCAGGCATGGTGTCTCCAGGTCCTCACCACCTGTGATACAGTGTGTTTCCCCTGCTCTCACACTGTAAGACCATGGGGGTGGCCCAGTTGAGTACTTTTCTAGCATGTTCAAATCTCTGGGTTCGATCCCCAGCACTGCATAAACTGGGCATGAAAGAGCAAGCCCTTGACCCCAGTCCTTGGGGAGGTGGAGGTGGGGAGATCAAAAGTTCATCCTAATTACACAGTAAGTTGAATGCCATCCTGTACTAGGGGCCCTTTCTTTGAAAAAACAATAATGGAGTCTGGGGCAAAGGCTCCGTGGATAAAGTATTTGACACGCAAGCATGAGGACCAAAGGTCAAATCTCTAGAATGCGCAGAAATGCCTGGAGAATGTAGAAGCCCTACCTGCAATCCAAGCACTCTGGAGGCAAAGAAGGGAGATCCAGGAGAAGCTGGTTAGCTAGACTGGCTCAACTGTGAGCTCCAGGTTTATCTGAGAGATTCTTCTTCCCTGAATCAAGTGAAAAAGCAAGCAAGAAAGACTTTGTGTTAACCCCCGGTCTTCATGCACGCACATGATCTCACAGACACATATACCAGGCACACCACACATGCACATACACAAGCAAAAGAAAACCAGTCTTTACAGACTTCAGTATTCCCCAGATGGGAGGGCTTTCCCTCAGTCGACCAGCAGAAAGCTACACTCCCAGCAGACCCAGGCTAGGCCCTCTAACACTGCTTCTCCTGACGCTGTCTACATGGCAACGGCGTCAGATCCCACAGACTGAGGTCTCGGTTCCCAGAACTGCCCTGACCAGCTTTCTAGATGTCAGCCAGAAGCTCCAGAAAGCGTTGCTTGTGGCCTTGACCAGCAGAAACAGAAACAGGGCACACCGTTTGAGGAGCATGCACTCACAAAGCTGTGTCTGATACACAATAGAGAAGCGGGTCACTCAGCCAAGAGTATGCACCTAGAAAGCAGTGGTCAAGCTGAGAGGCTGGCCTCTTGTGGGTGATCCCAGAATGCATTCTTTAATCTCTATTCTTCACGTCACTGGCTTCTTATTCAGGGAGAATTTCAGAACTCAGAAGTGTAAGAGGCATTCATTACGTAACAGGAAGAATTTGCAGTGCTTACCAAGTATGCCTGAAGAAATGGATGCAACAGAAAGAGTTTATTTTTCTCTTATGTTTTTGGTATTTAATTCATTCATATACTATCAGGCTTTGGCTAGGCCACCATGGAGCTCATATCCCAATGTGAGAGACCAATGAGAGATGGGAGCTAGGACAGAGTCCTTGGGGACATGCAGGACACAGAGGAGACTTGTTCTGGGTTGAGTGAGGAGGTGCAGGTTTAATAGCAGCAAGGAGAGATGGGGCATGCAGAGCCTAGTCAGCCCCAAAGAGCTGGCCAGCTGCCTGCAGATAGAGGACCCCACCTTGCCCAGGTGTGTGTATGCTTCATTGGCCAACGGTCTTGCTCTCTGGGTGTGTTGAACTGTCTGCCTTTTTTAGGTCCTGGCAGCCACACATATGCTCAGTTCAGAATTGTATTCACCTTCCCTAAGATGGACATTCCCTTTGGTTGACAACGCTGAGCGTCACATCTGTCTCTGCATGAAGTTCGAAAATAGCTATTCTGGGTGGGAGCAGATTTTGCTTGCATTGTGAGGCCTTCTTCGTTTTTCCTTTTGAGAATGGTCAGTCACTTACAGCTCCCCCCTTTGATAGAATCGTGTGCGACTTCTCATGACTGCCAGGATCACTTTTTCCTTGGAGGAAATACTTCACAAATGAAGCAGTCCAACCACAGTTTTGAACACCTCCTTGGAAGTTGACTCTGAAACGGCCGCTTCTCCACCCAGGGTTTGGTTGGCAGGATTGGAGACTGGCAAGAGAGCTCAGCTACGGGGCACATACCCAAGGGTGTGGGCTTGAATAGACCTTAGGAATGAGTGAGAGAAGAGAGAGAGAAAGAGAGTGTGGGGGCCAGGTCTGAGCTAGCATGGCCTTCATGCGGATCACAGCCAAATGGTCACATAGCAGGGAATAGCCGGGCATGGATGGGACAGGAGGGGGCTGGTGGGGGCAAGTTGGAGATGGGGCCAAGGCAAGCAGGGAGTTAGGATCAGGAGAGGAGTCACTTTGCTTGGAAACAATGTTTTCTTTTCTTGGATCCAGTATAAGATTCTCAGTCCATGAAGACATGATCTTGGAAATCCAGTCTACCAAAAAAAAAAAAAAAGAAAAAAAAAAAAAAAAGAAAGAAAGAAAAGAAAAGAAAAAAGAAAGGAAGGAAGGAAAAGAAAAGAAAAAGCCTTGGATATGCAAAATAAGGTCTTATAAAATAAATTGCTACAATTCTTTCTATTTTTCATAATTATTCAACAAATACCAGTTCATCTTTAATTATATGCTGGGCACCACGTTGGGGTTTTTGTGGGTGGCCTTCTCTCAGGTCCTTTGCTCAGAAGAGCTGTTTTTCTGCCTGGTGCCCACTCACCCTCATTCCCCATGCGCATTTGAAAGGAAGATGAGCAGCTTTTCATGCTGTGTGGCTCGAGTCCGGTCTATGCTAGCCGACTGTTCTTTTGATTTTGAACGAGTGGCTTTACTAAGCATTTAGTGGGCAAAAGTAAAAGCATAGGTAACAAGTGGTGGGCAGAGGGCAAGATGTCATCAACTTGGTCCTCACAACAGGCAGCAGATGACTGACAACTGAAAGAGCAGACAAAGGTGACATCATCAAATCCAGCGCTGTCAGCATCAGGAGAAACCAAGCAGGGGAAGTCGAGGCAGTCAGATGAAGCTCCCAATCGAGCTGTTTCTCCATGGGTGATTAACTTCCATTCCGTGGCAGGCGTTTTTACCACGGGGTAAACTATAGTAACCTTGGCTGGAAATCGTTTACATTATAGCTGTTTTTAAAACTGCAATGTTTCCATTCTCCTAAACATTTATCCAGTGTATTCCATGGCACATCTGTGAAGGTCAGAACCTGTGGGATTCGGTTCACTGCTTCTACCACTGGGATCTGGGGGGTGGTGGTCACACTTGGGTCATCAGGCTTGGTGGCAAGTGACTCAATGTTTTATCAGTACTGGTAGCTGTTTACTGTTTTTCCCTGATCTGCTCCGGAGCCAGAGCTGGGGCCAGAGGTAACCCATCACCACACAAGAATTCCTGTGTGACATTTGAGATAAACATGCCCGTTGGGGGTGGGGTGGAGTCAGATGGGGTGGAGTCGACTCTCCTTTCAGAGGCACTTCTCAGTAAGTTTAAACAGCATATGACAACGTGTCAATATGATGTACATTAGACCTCAGGAGGCTGGGGAGGCAGCCTTGTACAGATCTTTGATGTTTTTATCTAAACTCCTTGCCTCGGTTGACATGGAGTTCCCCAGTCACCTTTGCATGCAGGATACATCGTCCTTGGTTAAATAAGGGGGGGGGGTGAGGGAGGAAGGCAGAGAAGAGGAAAAGAGAGAGAGAGAGAGGCAGGCAGGCAGGCAGGCAGACAGACAGACAGACAGAAGACTAGCTCAACAGGGAATTCTTGATGGTTTTCTCTTATCTAAAAACAAAATGGTGTCTTCACTGTAGATACAGTCAGTCCCCTGCTCTGTTCTCTGGCACTTTGCCCTCTGTGAATTCTCCTTGACCTTGACATGCAAGTGTCTCAGTGACCCAGAGAGCTGGCATACACACATGCATGCATGCGTGTATGTGATATTGGAGTCCTATGCCATCTGCTTCTCTCACAAGTTGCCATGTTGTGGGTACTACTGTCCTCTCTGCTTTTTGTCTGACCCTTTCTTGAGGCAAGTTGGCTGATCTGTGCTACAAAGAATATTAGAAATGGGTTAGATCAATATGTAAGAGCTAGCCAATAAGAGGTTAAAACTAATGGGCCAAGCAGTTTATTAATTAACCAATGAAAGCAACAGATTAGAAAGAAATCACTCCCACATCAACCAGATTTAACCAATACCTAGCCATAAATCCAGTCCTACACAAAGAACTAAAAAGAAAATTCCAATCTAAGGAAGTTGGCTACATCAACAAAAACACAGACAATAGATAATCTCACAGCAGCAAATCACAAAGAAGGCAAAAAAAAAATGATAACATTACCAGCAATTAAAACTAAAATAACAGGAGCTAGCAGTCACTGGTCATTAATATCCATTAATATAAATGGACTCAACTCACCAATAAAAAGATACAGGCTAACAGATTGGATATGAAAACATAATACATCCTACTGCTGCATACAAGAAACACACTTCATCCTCAAAGACAGACATAGTCTCAGAGCAAAGGGTTGGGATTAAAAATTTCCAATCAAATAGACCTAAGACACAAGCTGGTGTAGCTATTCTAATATCTAACAAAATAGGCTTCAAACTAAAATCAATTAAAAGACAAAAAGAAGGACATTTCATATTAGTCACAAGAAAAATCCATCAAGAGGAAATCTCAATAGTGAACATCTATGCCCCAAATACAAGGGTACCCTCATATGTAAAAGAAACACTTCTAAAGCTTAAATCTACATTAAATCCCACACACTAATAGTGGGAGACTTTAACACTCCACTCTCACCATTAGACAGGTCTGTCAGACAGAAAATTAACTGAGAAATAAGGGAACTAACAGATGTTAGGGCTCAAATGGACTTAACAGACATCTATTGAATCTTCCATCCAAACAGAAAAGAATATACCTTTTTCGCAGCACTTCATGGAACCTTCTCAAAAATTGACCACAAAGCAAACCTCAACAGATACAAAAAAAGTGAAATAACAAAAAAGTGAAATAACCCCATGTATCTTATCAGATCACCATGGCTTAAAATTAGAATTCAACAGCAACACTAATTCCAGAAAGCCCACAAACACATGGAAATTAAACAGCGCTCACCTGAATCATCAGTGGATCAAAGAAGAAATTTAAGACTTCCTAAAATTCGATGAAAATGATCACACAACATATCTAAATTTATGGGACACAATGAAGCAGTGTTAAAAGGAAAGTTCATAGCACTAAATGACTACATAAAGAAGCTGGAAAAATCCCATGCTAGTGAGTTAACAGAACATTTGAAAACTCTAGAACAAAAAGTGGCAAACTCACCCAGGAGAATTAGACGGCAGAAATAATCAAATTGAGAGCTAAATAATCAAATTGAAAGCCGAAATTAACAAAATAGAAACAAAGAAAACAATACAAAGAATCAATGAGACAAAGAGTTGGTTCTTTGAGAAAAATCAAACAAATACACAAACTAACCAAAAGGCAGAGAGAAAATATCCAAATTAACAAAATCAGAAATGAGAAAGGGGACATAACAACACAGAGGAAATCCAGAAAATCATTAGGTTACAAAATACGCCACAAAAATGAAAAACTTAAAGGAAATACACAACTTTCTGGATAAATATCACTTACTAAAATTAAATCATGACCAGATAAACAAATTAAATAGACTTATAACTGTTAAAGAAAAGTCTCCAAACCAAAAACAGAAAAACCCAGGACCAGATAGTTTTAGCTCAGAATTCTACAAGATTTTCAGAGAACTAATACCAATACTCCTCAAATTGTTCCACACAGTAGAAACAGAAGGAACATTGCCAAACTCTTTTTATGAGGCTACAATTATGCTGATACCCAAACCATAAAAAGCCATTACTAAGAAAGAGAATTACAGACTAATCTCACTAATCTCATTAACAATGATACAAAAGTAGTCAATAAAATAATGACAAATTGAATCCACGACCACATCAGAAAAATCATCTACCCTGATCAAGTTGGCTTCATCCCAGAGATGCAGGGATGGTTTAACATGGAAATCTGGAATCCCACATCTGGTGACCCATGATGCTCGCACTATTCGCTACCCTGATCCCCTCATCAAGGTGAATGACACCATTCAGATTGATTTGGATACGGG
>NC_022030.1:61089944-61094722 GCF_000317375.1 Microtus ochrogaster
AGAACTAATACCAATACTCCTCAAATTGTTCCACACAGTAGAAACAGAAGGAACATTGCCAAACTCTTTTTATGAGGCTACAATTATGCTGATACCCAAACCATAAAAAGACATTACTAAGAAAGAGAATTACAGACTAATCTCACTAATCTCATTAACAATGATACAAAAGTAGTCAATAAAATAATGACAAATTGAATCCATGACCACATCAGAAAAGTCATCTACCCTGATCAAGTTGGCTTCATCCCAGAGATGCAGGGATGGTTTAACATGGAAATCTGTCAATATAATCCACCATATAAACAAACTGAAAAAAAAATCATCATCTCATCAGATGCTGAAAAAGCCTTCAACAAAATACAACAAAGTTCTTGGGGAAAGCAGGGATATAAGGAACATACCTAAACACAATAAAGGCAATATACAGCAAGCCAACAGCCAACATCAAAATAAATGGAGAGAAACTCAAAGCAATCCCATTGAAATCAGGAATAAGACAAGGTTGTCCACTCTCTCCATATATATTCAATATAGTTCTTGAGGTCCTAGCTAGAGCAATAAAACACCAAAAGGAGATCAAGAGGATACAAATTGGAAAAGAAAAAAATCTAACTCTCACTATTTGATGATGATATGATAGTTTACATAAGCGACCCCAAAAACTCTATAAGGAACTCTACAACTCATAAACACCTTCAGTAATGTAGCAGGATACAAGATTAACTAAAAAAAAAATATCAGTAGCTCTCCTTTACACAGATGATAAATGGGCTGAGAAAGAAATCACCTGTCACAATAGTCACAAATAGCATAAAACACTGTGGAGTAACTCTAAGCAAACAAGTGGAAGACCTGTATGACAAGAACTTTAAATCCTTGAAGAAAGAAATTTAAGAAGACACCAGAAAATGGAAAGATCCTCCATGCTCTTGGGTAGGTAAAATTAACATAGTAAAAATGGCAATCTTACCAAAAGCAATCTATAGATTCAATGCAATGCCCATCAAAATCCCAGCAAAATTCTTCACAGACCTTGAAAGAATGGTACTTAACTTCATATGGAAAAGCAAAATCCCAGGATAGCCAAAACAATCTTGTACAATAAAGGAACTTCTGGAAGCATCACAATCTCTGACTTCAAACTCTACTACAGAGCTACAGTACTGAAAACAGCCTGGTATTGGCATAAGAACAGACAGGATGACCAATGGAACTGAACTGAAGAGCCAGATATCAATCCACACAACCTATAAACCTGATTTTTGACAAAGAAGCAAAAAATATAAAATGGAAAAAAGAAAGCATATTTAACAAGTGGTGCTGGCATAACTGGATATCAACATGTAGAAGAATGAAAATAGATCCATATCTATCACCACGCACAAAACTCAAGTCCAAATGGATTAAGACCTCAACATAAAGCCAATCACACTGAACCTCATAGGAGAGAAAGTGGGAAGTACACTCGATCGCATAGGCACAGGAGACCTCTTCCTAAATATAACCCCAGCAGCACAGACACTGAGAGAAATAATTAATAAATGGGACCTCCTGAAACTGAGAAGCTTCTGTTAAGCAAAAGATAAGGTCCACAAAACAAAATGACAGCCTACAAAATGGGAAAATACCTTCACCAACCCCACATCAGACAGAGGTCTGATCTCCAAAGAACTCAAGAAACTGGTCATCCAAAGAACAAATAATCCAATAAAAAAAATGGAGTACAGACCTAAACAGAGAACTCTCAAAAGAGGACTCTAAAATGGCTGAAAGACACTTCAGGAAATGCTCAACATCCTTAGCCATCAGAGAAATGCAAATCAAAACAACTCTGAGATTCCATCTTACACTTGTTAGAATGGCCAGGATCAAAAACATTGGTGACAACTTATGCTGAAGAGGATATGGCATAAAGGGAACACTCCTGCATTGCTGGTGGTAGTATAAACTGGTACAGCCCCTTTGAATATTAGTATGGCAATTTCTCAGAAAATTAGGAAACAACCTTCCTCAAGACCTAGTAATACCACTTTCGGATATATACACAAAGGATGCTCAATCGTATCACAAGGACATGTGCTCAGCTATATTCATAGCAGCATTGTTTGTCAGGGCCAGAACCTGAAAACAACCTAAATGCCCCTTGACTGAAGAATGGATAAGGAAAATGTGGTACATTTACTCAATGGAGTATTACACAGCAGAAAGAAATAATGACATCTTGAAATTTGCAAGCAAATAAATGGATGGATCTAGAAAACACCATATCAAGAGAGGTAACCCAGACCCAGAAAGACAAATATCATATGTACTCACTCATAAGTGGCCTTTAGACATAAAGCAAAGAAAACCAGCCTACAATTCGCAATCCAGAGAACCTAGACAACAATGAGGAGCCTAAGAGTGACATACATGGAATTAATCTCCATGGGAAGTAGAAAAAGACAAGATCTCCTGAGTAAACTGGAAGAGATACATAGATCTAATCTCCATGGGAAGTAGAAAAAGACAAGATCTCCTGAGTAAATTGGGAGCATGGGGACCTTGGGAGAGGGTTGAAGAGGAGGGGAGAGGATAGCTCAATAAAATCAAATAAAAATAAAAAATAAAAAATTCAATCATATAATTTTTTTACATTTACGTATTTCCTGTGGAGGGGCCTCCTGTGTGTCACAGTATGCCCGTGTAAGTCAGAGGATAACTTGTAGAAGTAAATTCCCTCCTTCCCCCATGTGGGTTCCAAGTATTGAACTCAGGTCGTCAGACTTGCCAGCAAACACCTTTACCTGCTAAGCCATCTTATCTTAAATCTGAATCAGGATTAGTTTACTCACATGGGCTCACTCAGCAGAGATTCTTCATTTGGTGTTTGGAGTTCAGGGAACTCAAACTGTCTGCTTTCAAACGGCAAGGCCGGTAGTGTGTTTTCTCAATCTTACCCCAGAGGCATATTAACCCCCGGCTCTGTACCATAGTTCAGTCCTCAGTAATCTTCCCCTGTCCTTCCACAAGACGTCACTTCAGTCCGTTGGGTCAGTGACATTATGCCGATTGAAGCTGCCGAGGGAGAAGTCCCAAACATTCTCTACTTCTTGGCAGGATTTGTGTGTCAAGATTGGGAAATGAATATGACCTCAATTTAGGAGCATTCTTCGGGGGAGATTCAGAGGTCACGCTCAGTTCAGATAGGCCAAAGCATCTAAGGTGGAAGACGAACTAGTGTGTATCTTTCTACAGCTAAATTAAAGAGAGAAACGGTACCTAGTTGGCCTCTTTGGAGACAACACATTCCTCGTTTGGGTGCTACTGTCATTTACTGAGTGACCCGGGGAGCTGCTAGTCTGAATGGGATCCAGAACAGAAGAAGGCTCTCCAACAGATCCTGGCTGCACAGGAGCTGTGCAGCTGCTGGTTTGGGCTGTGGATTCCAGCAGATTTATGGGTGCTGCAATGACAGTGGCTGTTTGCAGCCGGGTGCTGCTACAGGTGAAATGTCCGAGCCTTTGGACACTGGAGCAAAGCCCTCTATTTCCTAAGGGAAACAACTTTGCTCTTGAGAAATGTTTGACCTGCTGCTGGACCTTAGCAGAGACTGAATGTTGACAGGCTGGGCTGGCTTGGAATTTTCTATGGAGTCCAGACTGGTCTCACGTTCACAATCCTCCTGCCTCAACTTCCTAAGTGCTGGGATTACAGGCATGACTCCCATGCCCGTTCTTGTCTTTGTCTTGATGGTTCATGCTGATATCTCAGTCATCTGAGAGTCCTTCATTCTTACTGGACAAGGTCAGGAAGGTCATGCTAGTGACAGATCTCTTCTCCAGACTGCGCTACCAGAGGAGGTAGTAACAGTTTCAAAGTAATTTGATGATAGATCTTTGCTGGGTGTCACTTAGCCATGTCTGAGGAGTCGGTTACCATGGAAAAGAGTGGGTTCTTCATAATGGGACCCAGTTCCTTATTTGCATCCTTTTAAGCATTTGGGTTCTATTCTCTGTCATGCTACAGAAGTTCTGACCTTCTGACCTTGTTGGATGTAGGTCACCGTCAAATCCAAGTTCAGTCAATGAGCAAAGCCAGCTAATAAAGCCATCCCAGCTGTGAAAGCTAGAACATTGAATTCTGAATCTTTTAAAAGTCTCCCCACTGGCAAGTTCAGCCTGATCCAGCCAAAGTTCAGGCTTCTTGTCTAATCCCCTAATAATGACACAGACAGCAGAAGGTAAGAGTGGCAGAGATACCGTCTCTTCCAGCCCTTGTCTCACCAGAGAACCTCAAAGCAAAAAGAGACCCACGCAAGTGTGAAGAGTCACAGCATCCCAGAGGACCTTGTTTCTTGACGCGAGTAAGCAGTTTTAGAGGCTGCCACTAGCCCCCAGTGGTGGGGGCTGGGGCTGGAATAGGGCAGAGAGCTGGAGACATCTCCAGAAGCTGGGAGGTGGTGAGAAACTGCTTTCTGACTGGGGAAATGCCTGTTAATGGCTCCTCACCAGCCTCCCACGCTCATGTTCTGCTGGGATCACAGGGTGTTCTGCCAAGGCCCTTGGCTACTATGAGTAAGTCTGGCCTGCACAGCCTCCGTGAATGGAGATGGACGAGGACTCTAGGCACCAAGCAAGAGGCATTGCCCGCCCGTATTCACTCCATCCTTTACTGAAGAAAACTGAGGGGATACTCCTCAGTACCAAACTTATCCAGGGGTGTAATTCTATAGGCCCTGGCTCCAGTCTATCAATATGCTCTTACCTGGATGCATCCTGCCTGTCCCGAGCAAG
>NC_022030.1:61096508-61113335 GCF_000317375.1 Microtus ochrogaster
GTCAGTGGCCCTTGCTTTCTTACGTTATAGAAAGTTGTGATTCATTTCCTATTTTAGAGCTAAGCTTGTCTGGGGTGCAACAGGCTCTCTTACTGAGAATATAGATTATTTCCTCAACATGCCTGTCCCTCTTTGTCCACTGACTTGGGAGTTATTCAGTCTCGTGAGAGCTTGTGGCTAAATTATGTGAAAGTTGGCACTGAGCTCACCCATCCTGTCAGAGGTCAGTGTATGTCTGTGTTAAGTTGCATGCATTTCCAATGCTTTACCAGTCCGCCTGGTACCAACTCATGCCTGCTCATGGAAGGTAGGAAAAGGTAGGGAGCACTTCAACTTACAGGCACAGGTAAGGACTTTCTGGAGACTCCAGTAGCATGGAAAATAAGACCAACAAACAGGATCTCATGAAGCTGGAAACTTCTGTACAGCATGGGAAATGGAAGCAAGTGAACAGGTAGCCAGCACAATGGGAGGCAGTATTTGCCAGATGCTCATCCAGCCGAAGATAGCTGTTGTCTTTTGTACACACTTAAATTGTTCCACTTTTGGCCCTTGGTGCTCCCCTAGCCTGGCTCCCAGATCTTTGCAGAAACCCATACCCTTTAACACAGTTTCTCATGTTGGGGTAACCCCAACCACCATAAAATTATTTTTGTTGCTACTTCATAACTAATTTTGCTACTGTTACAGATCATAATGTAAACATCTGATATTTCCAGTGGTTTCAGGTGACCCCTGCAGAAGGGTTGTTCAACGCTCAGGAGGTCGTGACCCACAGGTTGAGAATCACTGGTCTAGCGTGTACTATGACCTCCTTTGTTGACAAATTGCCACACCTCACACCTTCTGCCACAAAAGGAAGGTCAAAAGCTGTGATGTGTTCTCTTTGGAATTCAAATATCTCCTGTGGCTGATGGGACTGCGTAGGTCTACATATTGTGTGGCATGCAAGGCTACCGACTTCATGTGGAGCCCAGAGCTGTGGGCTCTGCAGTCTGTCCACAGGACAAGCTTGCTCAGCTCTGCAGATCAGAGGTTTGAATGGACAAGGATGTGGTGAGGTAGGTGGGTTATACAATTCCAGTGGGTGAGCTGTCATGTAGATCACTGTGACCCTTGAACCAAACCATGCCATTCGTGGCCAGACTCATCAAATCCTCCAAATGACTGCAGTAGAAGATGGGGTGGGATACATGGGTCAAGTCTGAGCAGGCCCAGAAAGCACCACCGCAAGAGGTAGATGACCCTGAGTCATGTCATTTACTCTCACATTGCTGCTTCCCAGGTAGCTCACATCATAGCCTCATGGTGAGGAGTCGCGATGGGGATGGAGATCCCATAATCCTCTGGGGGATGAACAAAAGCACCACATCCTGGGGTAGAGATGAGTTGACTCGAAGGGTGACCGTGCTTGAGACGGAGCTGGAGGACACCAGTGACAGGCAATCATCCAGTGGGTGGTAGCAAGCAGGAGAGGGTCTATCTAGGGAAGGAGGAAAGGATGGAAGCAAGGAGATGCATGTGCTCTGGGCAAATAGAAAGACCTGGTAGATGGGTCAGAGCAACCAGAGCAGGCAAGAGAGAAAGACTTGAAGCAATGAGGAAAAGGCAAGTAGATGGACCCCCATAGGAACAACCACTGGGCTTGCAAATTTCTGGTTCTATGTTTATTTCAGGCAAGACACTTAACAGCCAGAGGCTTGGCTGATTACCTCCAGTTCCAATCCAGAGCATGCATAGTGGGCCCCTGACTAAGTGGCACGTGGCAGGCTTAGCAGCCTCACTACAGACCTCGTAGTCTAAGTCCATCAAACCTCCTAACTGTCATTGTCAGGACCCTGTCTGCCTGCCTCCGATAACTACGTCATACCTGTGTCACCTGTAAGTCCGAGACTTGTCCTTATTACAATGACCAGCTCTTCACAAACACGAGTCTCTGGACAATGCCAACACTCTGAAGACAACTGAAAGCTTGCTTGGTCAAATCCGTTCCACAAACCTCTGCTTCAACCCAAGGACCTTCTTGGTTTCTCTCTACATATCACGATGCAAGGAAGCCTCGGTCCTGACAAAATGATGGGATGGCTTGTTGATGACTCAGGCTTTCTGCTGAGCTGGAAGTGCTCCAGACAGGCTGCTAATGGGCCTCACCCAGTGCTGGCACACGGGGCCCCATTAGTGAGAAGCCACAGTTGGATAGCCCAAGGTTGAAATAGAGTCATGTTGCACACTGTGGCTTCCAGAAATTCACAGTTAGAATGTGTGCTTCTGGTTTTGATAACAGCAGGCTCTCGGGCCCTGATGGCCAGGGGTGCAGCTTCCTCTGGGGACACCGTGTTTGCCAATTCAGAGCTCCGAGTACAGCATGTGCAGTTTGGACTCGTCATGCAGGCAAGCAAAGAGTCTTGTTACTGGGGCCCAGGCTTTTCCTGGTTGGGGTGGGAGGTGGGGTGAAGACTCTGAAGTCTGCACAATCCAGGTGAACATCTCTTAGTTTTTCTTGGCTGGTGCTGTCAATCTTCCCTTTCAGAAGGAGATCTACAGAAGGTCCCTCCTTCTAAGGTCCGAACAACAATCCAAGGCACGATTCCACCTCAGTTCACCCTGGGAAATCAATACATTTATTGGCCCTCTTTAAAGAACATGGATGAAAGCTCACTTACTGGGCTGTGGGTGATCTCCTCCTGCAAAAAGAGACCACATCACAAAGTGTTTACCCAGTAAGGATGAGCCCCCATAGTAAGATAAAGACAGACTCCTTCCTCTATCTTTCCTTTGGATGCTCTCTAGTCCCTTCCTGAAGTCACGTGCAAGCAGAGCGGTGTTGCATACAATAGGTGGTAGGGAGCAGCTGGATATTCAGGTGAGGGTCTTAACACCCTCGTTGTCTCCCTATTAGGGTATGGAAACTGCCAACAAGCCCAGCTGGGATGACCTTTGGCAAGCAGACGCAGACAAACTCCACAATATGGCGGTCGCTTCCCTCAGAGGATGATGTCAGCGAAGGGCAACCACAGTAATCATGACCCAGAAAGGGAAGTGGGGCTGTTCAGACCCTCAGACCCTCAGCAGTGGAGACTGTGTCTTCTACTAACTTGGTGTTGTGTGTTTTGAAGATGTTAGCTCAGCTGTTGCCTTGAGGCAGCCACCTGAGCAGAACTGACTGAGATGAGAGCCAGGGATGCATTGAAGGAGTGACCGAGGTCCCCGCACCAGACAGTCTTGGAACACCCCTCCCACCCCACTCCACTTGGCTTCACCTCATCAGTTATGACTGCAGTGAGGAAGATGTGGGGAGGGAGCCTTGGGAGAGGGCTCCACCCACTTTCGCCTGTCACCTCTGACCTCCAATAAGAGCCCATAGTGCCCCTTCGTGTGTACCTTGGAGCAACTCTGATGCTGTGGACACAGCAGGACCCCCCCCTTAACAAACACATATGGGCATTCCAGAAGTGTGTGGGTACCCAATGTGGGATGGAGGCTGAACAAAAATTCCTTTACTGTTTGGTTCTCAGGAAGCCAGTTCTAAAGAGCATCTGTGTATTCCTCCTGAGGGTGAATCCGATCAGGTCCCTCTTATCTGACTCCATGCTGGACTCAATATGGTCATTCCTCCTTCCTTTGTTTCTCTGTCTCCTCAGCTCTAGTCTCTGGGACCAGGACTCAGACCAAATACCTACACACCAGTCTTGGGGGCAAATTGTTCTCATAGCAGCGGGGTGGAGGGGAAGCTCAAGTGTAGACATGCTTACAGATGTGTTGATAAGTCACTTGCATAATGGGACCCAAAAGGACACTAGCTACAGGACAGCAAGGCTCTAATTGAGCTTCCTCTGTAGCTCCTTGCTTTTATTATCCTGTGTGCTCTGGACGAATTCAACACCAGGAAAACAGCATGAATATCTGATCCACGACTGTAATTTTCTATCCCTGATCTCGGAAGCTCTAGGCACTCACCTCCCTCTCCCCTGCCCCATATCCTAGTGGGCACATGGCACATTCAGGGTCCAAACCCAACACACTCTCTTCCATGCTTATCTTTCCCAGTGTTTCTCCTGGATGCTGATGTTGTCCCTCTTCCCTCTGGCAGTGGAGCCTTGCTTGAGTCTTCTCTCCCTTCTCTATGACCTCCTACCCAGGAGGTCTCTCCAGCTTGTCCCACCACTTCCACTTCTGTTGCTAGGAGAACATTCCTTATTTGTTGGAGGCAGGAGTGTGCCAGTCTGCAATATCTACCCATTTCCTCCCATATCATATTCACTATGTATCATTACCAACATTTTTGTTCTAAAACATCTCATACATTCATTCATTCATTCATTCATTCAACAATTAACTTTGGATTTCCCATCTATTCCTTCAACAGTGAAAATGCTTGGGTTTGCAGAATATTTCCAAGATGATCCACGTCTACTCCTTTGACATCTTGTTGGCTGCTTCTGCTTGCACACTGCAGCCCCACACAGCCATGCAGCATGAAGACTACGCCTCTCTGCTTCTCAGGTGCCTGTCTTGAAGCCATGTCACTGATCTCAAGTGGCGGGGAAGGAAGTTGGTTTCTAACCCTAGATATAGGAAGAGGACATCAATGGCAACGGAGTTTGATGGACACACATAGATGTACATGTCACTTTGCCTAGGATGGAGTAGACACTAAGCCTTATGATTTAAACAAAAGGATTTAGAGGGATTACTGGGAGAGCCATCCTTTGGCTTTAGATAGTCTGTGTTGGTGTTGGGCAGGTAGGTTCTGGGCTGTAAAAAGAAAGCCAAAGTCCCCTCCCCTGGGGAGAGGAATATCTGTTCACTTCTTCTGCATGTGAAACTTGCACCTCACACAGTCAGGTTGCCCTTTGACCTTCATTGACCTCGTCTCCCAGCACCTGGCTCTGACCTCCCATTTGTACTGTACCCATCATTGGCTTGGAGCTTTGGTTTTTTACCCATGATCCTCTAGTATTTGACCCTGCACCCTCTCGTGGTTCTTGCTCCAGAATTCCCATCAGTCAAAGAGGTCTTTTTTCTAACTGCAATCAGAACTTTGCTGGGTCCTCTTGCATCATGGAATAACTTGTCAAGGTACCTCACCCTCAGTTCTGGTTTTCTGAACCAACCCCTCTCCTGCTTTCTGCTGTCACTCTTAACTACTCCCACCATGCCTGGTCTCTCTTTGCTCTGTGACTAAGAGACGCCATGCCTCTGCTTGCTCCTCTGTGCCTGCTCTCCCCTAGCACCTTCTTTCTGTGTTCTACGCGTTATGTCTCTGTGCATAAGTTCCTTTCTTAGACGGAAGCCATCTTCAGTCCCTGGATGAGGATACAGAATCTATAACAGTGTTAGCCTTTACTTCTTGCATCATTTACACATGTGATGATTTATTTGCTGATCCACAGTGTACAAAAGCCTACTACCATGCCCGGTACATAGTAGGTGCTTACATGTGCTGAAAGAATGCGTTTTCTGTTGCCAGGGCACTGTGTTGATTTGTCTTAACCTGAGTTCTTTAGAAAGGGAAGTCTTGGACACACTTATACTGGACGGGGGGCGGGGAGAGGGCTCCACAGGGAGGTGAGACCCTAAGGGCAAGCCAGCAAGCAAGGAGGTAAATGCCAGATACATCAGTAAGCGGGCCACTACTGTGGGAGACTTGTATGTAAAGCCATGAGACCTATGGAGAAGCCATCAAAAATGTGACTTCGAATTGGCACTGTCGGGTGGCTGGCAGGAAGTATGTATGTACTGGTTCCTGTTTTCTGTTTCTTAGGGACTTCCCTGATTCCCCAATGTGGAGGTAACACTCTTGCTTTGTGCATTCATAGCCACCAAGAGACACCTTTGATTCCTCAGTCCTGGGCATAGCCAGAAACCAGAGGGTCACAGTAGCTATGAGACTTGTGAGCAAAGCTGAACAGGACACTGTCGGGTTGCACCTAGATGAAGGATGAACCTAGATGAAGCCTATCAGAGCCACGCAGGGTTGGCTGCCTCACTCCTGGATTAGGTACAGGACATCATTTATTGCATGGCTTGAACTGCTCAGATGTTTTGATACCTTATGTAATTGCTGGCTCCAGTTCTAAAGAAGTGATTTCACTGATTTATAAATCGAGATTCTCTCATTCCTTCTTGGATCAAGGGAGACTTAGTGCGGTCCAGGGCAGATTTCACTTACACCCTGGGGGCCAGATTCAGTCTCTGCAGATGTAAGGCTAGAAGGCTGTTGGGACGTACGACATGGTCACTGGAGTGAGCCATAGCTGGTATTCCCATCTTCTCTCCCCCTCTCCTATGGTATATTTTCTCACCCTTTAGAAGCATTTATATGGGTCTGAGTTGCTTGCCTGTGTGTAGGAGGGCATTGAATTTGTGTCCCTGAGGGGTCTGAGCCTTCAGCAGATTCACCCTTGTCAAATAATGAGAGAGTTTCAACCGCCCCCCTCCCCAGCCAGAACTACTCTTCACCAAGGAGGGCCTGGGTTCCAGGTATCCATCTTAACCACTATTGGGTACCACAGTAGTTCTTAGTGGTCATTGGGGCTGACTGACAGACCTTTGGGGCTCCCCAAATCCCTTCTCTGTGTTTCACAAGCTTAAGACTATTTCATAGCACCTAGAAAACCTTCCATCTACAGGACTGCAAATGCTTCCATTTCACCATGGTAGAAGCGGAATATAGCTCTCCACTGTTGGGGTGGGCTGACGGATTGACTTCCTTCCCTTGGGCATTTCAGAAAGAAGGAAAGCACAACTCCAACTCCACGGTAGACAAGCCTGGTAAACATCGCCTTGTCCCGGCTTACACGGTTAACATGAACTGTCACACGGTTAACATGAACTATGAGTCACTGAGATGGTAGTGTGCAGGGCACACGAGGGTGGAGCATTTGGTATGAAGGGCCCTTTGCCTTCGGTTCTTTCTTCCTAATGCCAGAAACTCAGCCTAATCAAGAGGGAACACCAGAAAGAAATCATCGTGGGACATCTTATCAAATCCATAGCCAGCATCTGTTGTTTTTAACTAAGTCTCTACATCGTTCTATTTTATCAATAAAGAAGTGGGAGCCAGATGTGGGGATGAAACTCTTCTGGCTCAGAGAAGCAGAGAAGGCACCCAGCTGCTTTCTTCTCTGCCGTCTTCCCAGCAAAAGAGCTTTCTCACATGACATCTCAAATAAAACCTCCTCAACCAGATGTCTCTACCTTCCCCTTCCTGTGCATCCCTCTGCCCATCCTCCTGACTGCCTCTTGCTCTCTATCACTTTTACTTCCTGTCAACTGGTTGCTTGATTGGTCTCTTGACCCAAGGTTGATTTTATCTCATCCTTTTCATAATATTCAAGCAGAAGGCTCTTGGATTAGGCGTGTGCCAGGGCTGAGCCACACCCAAGCTAGAAGCAGGTTTTTCCAGTAAATAACACAATCTCTGGGTTCATGGTATGATTAAATATCCCACAACAAGCTTCCTTCAAGACCTTCTAGATCCTAAAACCAAAAGAAGTCTCAGTGATGGACAGTGCCCTATGAGATGTAAAGACTAAGATGATGTGGTATCCTGGGTGGAAACCTGGAAGAGGAGAAGGCCATTAGGCAAAACTAAAATCTTTAAGTCAAGGATGATTTTAGTTAATACAGTTTCAATTCTGTATTTCTGGCTGTCACAATGGACTAAGCTAACCCAAGATGTTGATAATAGGGGAGAACTGGCTGTGGGGTTCAGGAGACCTCTCCAGGTCATTTTGGCCATGTTTCTCTACTCATCTTCTTCCTCTCCCTCTTCCTCATCTCTCCTTTCTCCTCCCCCTTCCTCTCTCAAAGGCAGGCTCTGTGGAATGACAGGTGTGTTGATTATATTGACAGCTGCAGTCATTTCACAGAGTATGTGATGAATGTTCACACTGTGCATCTTAAACGTCTGAATTTATAGGCCAAGTGTACATTAGTGGAAAATAAAGAAGACATGACAAACGAGAGACGTACAGTACAGCAAGCACTCAGTGCAAAGGCTACTCCTCTTAATCCTTCCCAAACAGTTCCACCAACTGGAGACCAAGTATTCAAACTTACAAGTCTATGGGGGCCATTCTGATTAAAACCACCACAATAAGGAAGTTAGCTAAGCTGAGCCAGAAACCAGCCTTCCTCCATAGCTTTTTGCTTTGACATCTCCATGGGCGGATTGTGATCTGGAAGTGTAAGTCAAATAAACCCTTCCCTTTCTAAGTAGGCTTTTTTTAAAATGGCACTAACAGAGAGGAAACTACAAGGGTAGCCAATAATAAAACTTTAACTCAAAAACATAAGGAATTTCATATAAGTTTTAATAATTGTATGCATTTTTTTTTATAATTAAGTAAGTTGGTGTCTTAGAACCCTGAATCAGTCTTGGCTGAATCAGTTACTTAAGGAACGTATTTTCAGCCTTTTCATCTTCTATGGTTTCATACTGAATAAATATCATCTTACCGATATGTGAGTGAATTGTCAAAACACATAAGTCACAGGGACTACTCTCTTCCATTCTTTAAGTCTAACTACGCCTACTTATCTGGGCTTGGTGAATGTTCACAACAATGCAATCATAGCTCCTGTCCCATGTGAGGTTAAACTCTGACTGACTCAGAAAGGGTGAGGGCTTCCTTGAGAAGAGGGTGGGGTGCTGGGTCTTAGGAAAGGAGTTGCTGTCCTGAGGACAGCAAGGTGTGGGGACATCAGAGAAGAGGCAGAGTCAGGGGTGGTCCTGGGAGGATCCTGACTTCTGCTTGCTCCTGGGGGAGCGGTAGAGCATGTACTGCTCCACAGAGTTGGTTCCATTTTGGGGTGCCTGGTCTGGTTCATTGTGCTGATTTAGGCACTGGCCCCTACCTCCCTTGTGTGTGCGTGTGATTTTCTGAGCCAAGTGGTTGTCACTGTTCCCAGGCCCCTTCTGGGGCAAAGGGAAGCTGTGAGTCCTCAGAAACCCATATGCACTGCATGCTGGCGGGCGTGCACCAGCCCAGAGCTCTGGGAAGGCACATGAGTATTGATTATGACTTATCTGTGATCCTTGTTTGCTGTAAATAAAACCCACACCCCAGAAGCCAGAGCTACTGAAGTGACCGTGGTATGCTGAAGCAGTGTTTCCCAACCTTGCTAAGGCTGTGACCCTTGAATATAGTTGTGGTGACCCCCAACTTTAAAATCACATTCATTGCTTCTCCATAACTGTAATTTCGCTACTATTATAAATCACAATGTTAATGTCTGTGTCTTCTGACAGACTTAGGTGACTCTCAGAGGGGTCGTGACCCACAGCCAGAGAGCCACTACTCCGGAGTCTTAGTGACTAGACCAATGATGCACCCATTTTTCCTACGGAAACTTTGGTACAGATTCAGCAAGGGCTGTGCCATTTTGTAAAGCTCTTCCATTAACTTTTTTTCTAGATTCTTGCTCTCCCCATCCTCACAGATAATTTTTCATATTGGTCTCAGACTAACAGATTCCCTCCCACCCTCACCTCCACCCCCGGCCGCCGGGAATCAGAGAAAACCTGACTACAGGCATGCACTATGAATTCCCACTCAGCCACAGGGGCCCAGGCTCCCCTTAGTGCCCCCACCGCACTGCTGTCTGCAGTCTCTGGCATTAATATCTCTTCCAATAACGCTCTTATAAAAAGAATACCCCCCTCCAAGTTCCAAATATATCTTTCATAGACTAGAAAAGACTCTGGCAGCCATTCAAGAGTGAATTTGATCATGGAGCTTCATCTCAAGAGTCATCCTTAGGGCCATGAGTTTCTTTGGATCTTTGCCATGTCAAGGCAATCCCAGGAAAGTGGTCTTGTGTGTGTGTGTGTGTGTGTGTGTGTGTGTGCACACACATGCTGATACACATAGGTGTGCAAGCATATATCACATGCATACATAAACATAGGAACACAGAACTGCATATTTCAAGTCCACAAGTACACCTGATGATAGGGATCAGTTCATCCTCATCCCAGCTGGCTAGATATGGTTCATCAGCTTTAAGAACACAGTTTGCTGGCTTCTAAATCATTGCAGTTTGTAGAACAAACCAGAACATTGAAGAGCAGAGCCAGAGGAAAGGGGACTGGTGGTCAGTAAAGCTGACACGTGAGGGAGTCTAAAATGGAAGAGATGGAAACTTAGGCATGGCCACTGGACTAGGAAAGGTCGTGTCTTCCTGGCTACCTAGGCAAGCATTTAGGGGATGCTCTGGCTGCAGCTGGTACACCTATATAGTAACCCACCCTGGTTGTTCTACTTTCAGAGGGACGAGTTGAAAACCGATACCAGAATGGTACACATCTGGGAGCCCGTGAGATTCGACACTGTCAATGATAGGAAAATTGAGGAGTCAATGCCCACATTAGTGCCCAACATAGCGCCCTTGGTAGTGCTCATGACAGTGCCCACGATAGCCCTGAGAGCTCCCACGGGGCCATTTGTTCTCAAGGCCCAAAGATGTGCTCCAGGGTTTGCAGTTTTGAAAAGCTGAGATGGAACGGGTTTGGGTGACACTAACCTGACCGTGGATGAACTCTCCCTATGAAGCTGTTTTGTGCCAAGGTTTTTATCATCTGGAGAATAACTGCTTGTGGGATGTTTAATCAATGTGGCAGGGGCCAATCAGTTTTTCATCAGACAAAAATGTGGGGACTGTAATACTCCATCCCTGTGGTCCATTATTTTTCTTTGCCCAGTAAGATCATTTTTTCCCTCCTTGAGCAAAATGGCAATCCACCGCCAGTATGTTGTAAACAGGAAGTGCACCATCTGTGACTGCCCCCCACCCCCCGCTCTTCCAGCTGAGGCAGCACCTGTGTTCCACAGGACACAGTCACATGCCACGGACATAAGCATGGTACCCAGAAGGGGTGCTTTGCTAAATAAGAGTGAGCTCCCCAAGATGCCACTAAAGAAAAGAAAACAAACAACCATAATCTGACTGGATCCCAAGTTTCCTATGGAAGTCATGGACCCAATAGTCCCGATGGGAAGCTATGACATAACCAACCCAGATCGTCCCTACAAGGTCCCTGTGATGGAAGCTTCCATTTTCTAGATGGAGACCCAAGGCCTATAAAAGGTCACCAGCCCAGCAGGGAAGGAGTTGAAATATGTGCCCAGGCAAGCAGAATCAGCGAGTTACCTTCATTTTCTCACAGCTTCCAGGTTCAGGTCCTGTGCCCTGGTCCTCTGGCCCAGCGGCTCAGCTCTCCAGGTTATCTCTGCTCCTAGTTTCTGCAGAGCAGCGCAGAGAACCTGGGCAATAGCACAACCGTAGAGGGAGGGAAGGACCACTGGCGGTGGGTTGGCGGGATGGGTCTCTATTTCCTCTTCCAGGCCGAGTCTAATAGAGTTAAGAAATCTGGTAGACAAGGTTGACGGTGACAGGGGATGCTGTGTTGTAGGGGTAGGTGCCACACCCATGCTCTACTTTCTTCTTGCTGTGTGATGGAGCAATGCACATACCTCTTTCTCTTGTCTCCTTTCAGGAAGAGAGGGTTAACGGAGTAGAAGTGTAGAAGCCATTAATACAGATGAAGGTGGTCCTGCAGGCTGGGGGCACAGGACTAAGGTCCCGTGCAGTGGCAAGCATTCTCGACCACTAGGCCATCTCTCCAGTCCCCACCCTTAAAATTATGCAATCAAAATTCTTTTTAATTGCCAAAACCTTCTTTCTAAAGTAAGGAAGTTAGCTGCCTCTCTACCTTAGGTTGCAATGCTTTCCCCTTAGCCCCTGGCTGGAGATTTAAAGTGTGAAACCAGAATTGCCTTCCAACTGTTTCTTTTTTTGATCGATGATAATTTTACGTGTTTGGATTTCTTTCTTTTCCCTTATACATTTTGGCTGTGAAGTCAGTCTACCTCAATATTATTAAAGTATCATTCAAAATCATTCCTCATCATTTTGTGATTTTTATGTTTTGTTTTTGAATATTTTATCCATCTGGAATTCATTTTGGTATTTCGAGTGAGTCAAAGAGAACCAGCTTTATTTTATTTATAAGTGTTCCAGTAATATTTTTTAAAGAGTCCTTCTTACTCATCTCTGTCTTAAGCTGGACCCTCATCCATTTCTACTTCTTGACTCTCATTTGATTCCATTACCTGCCTATTCCTTTACTCTCACTCCAGAGTAGGCTTGAATATCAAACCAGATAAATCTGGTTTCCTTAACTCTCCTCATGCCAAGCTTCTTCTTAAAAATTACAATTACTGCTATTTTTTTCTATTATAATTTTATCATATTCTCCTTTCCTTTACTTCCTCCCACCTCCTCCCATGTCCCTCACTTACTCTCTCTCAGATTCGTGGTTTCTTTTGCTTTGACTGTTGGTACATATGTATGCATATACACATACGTACTCCTAAATATGTGAATACAGTATGTGTAGACACACATATACACACACACACATATACATACACACTCCTAAATATATGAATATAATATGTGTAGACACACATATAGATACCCCATATATATACATATATATTCATATAATATAAATACAACCTGCTCAGTGTGTATAATGTTTCCTCTACACATTTTTTCGGGTTGATCATTTGGTATCAGATAACCAGTCTTGTGCTTTGCCCTGAGGAATATTATTTCTCTTATTCTCAGATTCCCTAGGTACCTGTATTTTTTGTTGTAGGATGGAGGCCTCCTGAGCTTCCCCCCAGAGTTCTCTTAGATCTTGCTTAGATCCAGTCCCCCTTGTCAGCTAACTCTCCAGTTGCTGTTTGAATTATACTGAAGTTCTTTGAGCTTTAGGAATGCTATATTGAGGCCACTGACATTCCCAGAATTCCCTGCCAACACAAGGCATGAGTCAGCTCAGCGGTACCTGTTGGATAGGGAAGTGAAGCCATTTCTCCTCCTGCTATTTAACACAGGGGTCAGTTGCTTACTAAAGCTCTCTGTCTAGCCAGGCTTCCTTTTGCTGCTTGCCTTGAGGTTTCCTTTACGAACTCATTGAAATTTTGGGGTTGCCAGACCCAAGGTGGAGAGTTGAGGTATACAGAAGCTGCAGGAATTCAACTTGTAGATTGTTCTGGGGGTGCTACACTTCTTGTTCACCTGAAGTCTTCTGTCTACTAGTCAGAGGTCTCGTGCTCATTCACACACAACACCTAGGGGTTTTGTTGGACTTGAAGGACTAGGGAGGGTACCTCTACCCATCTTCATGGAAGCAACGCTCCCCTCTGGTCCATGCTCAGGTTCTGTGCTATCTTCTCGTGGGTCCTCACATTTATACCTACTTTTTAAATATTTTAGTAGTAATAAAACTCTCAACAATCTGTATCCACTGTTAAATAAAGATACAGGAACTTTGAGGCAGAGCATCCAGTGCTCCCTTTCTCCCACACGCTCCTCTTTGTCTCTGTCATGAAACCCCAACATAGCAGATACCACGATTGCTTCACACAGTTATCTTTTAATGAATCAGTAAAATAAAATGGGAAGGTGGGGGCTTTGTTTTGCCACCGTTATTTCTTCCCAAGCATGCCGCCTTTCTTCAGGTAGTTCCAGGTTTCTGACCGAAGGCAAACACGTCTCCCAGGCTGACAGGAATCCCTCAGTTTTTTGTTTGTCTGAGAAAAAACCTTTATTCTCCTCCCCCTAGTAGGGCTAACTCTGTAGGACACAACTCTGAGCTGATGTGCTTTCAGTAGCTTTCAAGTCTACAATCCCGGGGGATCGGAGGTGGGAAGTGCCAAGGCTCACAGGTTCTAAATCTCTTCAGCGGTTCCCTGTTTTGTACCTATTTACACATCACCAAACCCAAGCTGCTTTTGGTCAGGGTGTTTTGGCACAGCGAGGGAGTTGGGACGAGGACAGGGTAAAGACACACATCAATTCCTTGCCACCTATCTATGCTGCGGGTGCTCTTTCTGGCAGGAAAACTGCCTTTCCACTGGGTCTTAAAACAACAGGGCCCTTTGTTTTTAGTGCAAAGGTGTCTCATTGATATAGAGCCCCGCTGTTTTTGTTCTAGAACTTTCAGAGATTATTTCTTTGCGGTGCCACCCTCTCGTGTTTGTTGTTGGCCCTTCTGTCACCTTGCCTTGGGAGTTACTTCTTTTCTGTCTTCTAAACCTTGAGCTGAATGCTAAGTTGATTTCTGTTTACTCTTTCTTTGCTTCTAGCCCACGCTGTTTAGGGAGATGGGTGTTTTTGATGCCCTGTGTAGCAGGGTTTGCTTTCCTTCCTTTTTCCTACTTAGGTCATTACATGAATTTTATTGCATGGTAGTCAGTGATCCTGAGCTCTGGGGTCTCTTTTCTTTCTCTCAGTCTCTGTCTAGTTCAGGAGATCTTAGCATTCCCTACCGCCCATGTTGTACAAGACACACTCTTGCCAAGCATATGCATGGATGCTTGCCCTGAGAAAGGTGACCGATGGCCCCTCGGGGAGCTGTGTGTAATCTACAGCTCTTGCTGTCTGCTGCAGAAAAGGCTCACACACATATTTGATCTTTGGGTTTATGCCGACCTTGCCTGCTGCTTCTAAATAAATTGAACCTCGGCCTGGGATTTCATTGACTATTAACAAATCACTCCTCTGCAGTCTTTCCCATGGCTCTATTTTCTTGTATGACCAGTCCCATGTGAGCCAGATGGGCCCCAGCAGAGCCACTGTATGTGGGGGAATAGGGCATAGCTTGTTGCAATGTAGTCTTTGCCCTGCTGGAAATAAACCCTAGAACTCCCCTCCCTGGTTTGCTGGTCAGTTATGCCTCCAAAAGGTTCTTCAACGAGGGCAACCACACGCTGGATCCTGCAGCATCTCAAGGCCAGAAATAGAAAAAGACTCCAGATTTCAATAATGTGAGACTTCCGTTGTTGAAGTTCGGTGCAGCATGAACGTCTGTGCTCCAAGTCTCCCCTCCCCATAACCTCAAAGGCAGGAAGGCCCTTCTCAGTTTCTCCTGTCGGCCCTGTGCCCAGCAGATGTCCAGCCCCCTGTGGTGTCTGTGGAGTCCTCAGCCAGGAGAATCCAAGTCAGCAGCGTGGGGGAGGGGGCGTTGAGGACATAGACCTGTCTGAGTCATTCTGTGTATTACCACCGTCTCTAAGCTACGGTGTTTCCCAGGGTCCGGAGCCCACAGAGTGATCTATAGCTGTTGCTCCATGTGTCCTCACTGGCTGCTAGTGATGAGAAGCAGCTGCTCGCTGCTCCTGCTAACTCATGCATTTCCATATTTCTCTCTCTCTCTCTTTTTCTGAAAAGCAGCCCATCCTCCTGAGGAGACTCCCACGTCTGAGCAGCTGAGGTTCCAGACCTGATCTCCAACCCAATGCTTCAACCCCATGCCTCCCTGCTTGATTCAGCTTGGCCACGGCTGGGCCCCAGGTCAGCTGGGCACTGCCAGCCCTGTGAGAAGAACAGAAGCTCTGGGGACTCTCAGTATGGCACTGGAGAAGACAAGAAGAGGTCACCCTGAACTGTGACAGTCAGGGAAGGGCAGAAGAAACTGATCAGCAAATGTTCTCTCAAGCATCCCTGCCTTCCCCGGATTGTCATGGTCTCCTTTATTCCTCTCCTAAAACACCCACACATGGCCCACATGCCTCATACACACGCCACGAATGCACACATACCCATATTCATACCACATCGCATGTAAGCCACACAAATGCACATCCACACACCGCAAAGATATGCAACAGGCGTGTGAACATGCACATCACATACATCATATACATGTCACATACGCATACATGCCATACATATTCGGTGCCATTTAACCCACTCCCACAGATACACCATACACGAAAACACCCATCTATACCAAACAGTAAAAAGTAAAAGACCTGTACTATTCCAGGTGCAGAATCTCTGCCTCCGGCTGGCAGATACAGATGTGAGCTCTCAGCTGTTCCCGCTGCCACGCCTTTGCTCCGCCATCACAGATTTTAGCCCTCTGCAGCCATATGTCCAACTACCTGATTTCTTTGATAAGTTGCTGCAGTCACGGCGTTTTATCATGGCAATAAAAACGCCGATAGACTAGGCAGTCACTTTTTCTCATTTTCTTAGTTCTTTGGGAGTTCTGTATGATGTATTTTGATTGTGTTCCAGCTGAGAAGCTACTGGAAACTGATAGCTGCTCGGAAAGGGAAAGTCTGTTTTCTTAAGAGTGAGGCCCATGGTAGGGCAGCTACACACATCCAAGAGGATCTGGGGGTACAGACTGTATTTGATGTGGCGGGGGACACACAAAATCGAATGGGTTCAGAGAAAGGTGGATCAGGAGGATTTGGGGGCAGTGAACATGAACAAATGCTCTACCTGCTAAAACTGCTACATTTGTTAGGTGTTTACAGCCAGGGTGTCATGATACATCTTACCTGTCTCTGTGCCTTCTCTGTATGGCCCTCCTTCCTGTTCCTGCTATTTAGTACAGCGCTGAGGCTTCGTGCTTAAGGTGGAGCACCCGAGTGGGATCAGCAGGAATGACCCCAGCATCCCGACTCCCTTCTCAGTCCCCTTTGGGGACCCCAGCTTCTGGTCTTCACAGATAAAGCCAGGCCTCCTCCACTACAGGGCCTTCACACTGCTCTTTTCGGGGTGTCAGGTGTGCTTTTCTCTGCTATAGTTTTAGGGAGAGCCACTCACTTTGGTCACGTTCCTTCCTTACCCCCCAGCTCCCCTTCTTCTTATCTCCCTTTCTGACTTTGGTTTTCCTTTGTGCTATTTTCCACATATAATTTAATCAAAACTAATGAACGACTTCTTTTATTCCTCTCTCTCTCTCTCTCTCTCTCTCTCTCTCTCTCTCTCTCTCTCTCTCTCTCTCTCTCTCTC
>NC_022030.1:61113725-61155089 GCF_000317375.1 Microtus ochrogaster
ATCAAATGGGAACAACACCAGGTATTTATTTTGGAAATATAGCTTAAGTTTTACTAGCTACATTTCCAAGTGATAACTCTGTGTGTTAGGTGTGTATGCGCACGTGCGTGTGGGTATGTATTTATCTATAGGTCTGTGCTTATATGTGTGTAAGTATGTGTAGGATGTGTGTGCACATGCGTACACCATATTATTACCTGCATGATGTCTCATACAGAACATATTCCGAATGGAGAATGCTTGATGTAGAGCCTTCCACGTGGGCCTGACCACAGTGCTCGGGCTGCAAGGAGCCACCTTGACTCTACATTCCTTCACTTGTCAGCATTTGGATCCAGTTGTGCAGATGCTACAGACTTTGATCAGCAAGCTACTCACATTTTCGGCATCTCATAACCAAGAGACCTGGGTGGACTCCCACAGCTGGTCAAGACCCCGTGTCACACACCGTAGCACAGAAGCTGCTCTTAGATGTTTCTCAGTGGCCCCATCACGGTCCTTCCACACTCATCCCTGCCTCCTGCATGCTGTTCTTCTAAGAACACCCCCCCCCACCACCACCGCGGGAGAGGTTACCACTTCATCCACCCCCTCAGGGAAAACAGACTGTGTATGGTTTAATTTTGTCAGGGGAAAGAGAGTCACAGCAGGGGCGAGGACCCTTCCCTCTCTCCTGAAGGAATCATCTGGAAAGATTGATTTTCCAAAAGCCCCACTGGGCCATGCTTTCCAGTCAGTTTACTCTTACCACAACTTAGAAATAAGAAAGTTTTTTTCGATCTAGAGATTGCAGTGAGTCTGGGCAGTCGGAGGCTTGTGGTGAGGCTCCTGGCTAGAGCATGTGATGGAAGGTCTCATCAGTAACCAGGGAGTAAAACAGGAAGATACAAGGGTAGAATACTGTGGGCTACTTCCAGGGCAGGCTACTGCCATCTAAAGACCTCCCGCTGCCCTACCCCCTTCCAGGTCTCACTCCACCCCCTGGTATCAAGGTACTTGTTACTTTTCTCATTGGTGTGACAAAAAGGGACCTAAGGGAGGATTTACCCTGGCTCACAGTTTAAAGAAACAGTACATCACAGTGGGGGAAGGCATCGCGGCAGAGGCAGCAGGCAGTGGTCACATAGTGTCTGCAGTCCAGAGGAATGCTGGTACTCAGTGTTGCATTCTTCTTTCTTACTGTTTCGACTGGGACCACAGGCAGTGAGATGAGTCGGGGCGGGCCACCCCTCATTGAATGGGTCATCTCTCTTCAGATAAACCTCGGTGGACATTCACAGACACAGAGAGGTACATCTCCTAGGTGACTTCAAATGTTGACAATGGGAGCCGAGCATCACAACTATCCTCGGGGCCAAACCGCAACGCAAGGCTATTTGGGAGACATTCTTGGTCTAAACCTGCTCAACTTGCTTACTATCTCAGGGGTGCTCTGAGAAGTCTGCTTCATCCAGCAACAGCCCTGGTGTAGGAGATTCTGGCCTCTGCTGTGTCAACGAGAGTGTTAGCCGCCACCTACATCACCTGGTTGTCACGCTGTGTTCTTCTTGGACTGTCTAATTTGTGAGCACATCACTTCCTCTGCTGCCTGTACAGGGGCAGCCTATGGTTTCCTGCATGGGGAACAAGGGGCTGTGCTATTGAGAGAAGCAAGACGGAGACAGGAGAGTGCAGATCTTGGGGCCAGCCTGATTTCTTGAGAAGCAGAGGTGAGACCATCTTTTCTTCCTCACCCCTACTTTTGCCTTAACAGGAGGCAGACTCTCTCTAGGATGGACGCTGAGATTTTTTTTCCAGTTTGGTAAAATAGGATCCAAAGCCATGGATGGCATTAAGTTTAGATCTAGAAAATGTGTCCACTAATCAGACCCAGGTGCTCATGGAGCAAGAAGACGACATAAAGAGGGAAAAGCCTGCAGCGTGTCTGCAAAGCAACAAGGCCAAGGTGACAGATGCTTGCTCAGCTCCTTCCGGGATGGCCAAGAGATGTGTACACATGTGTGTCCCTGGCCTTACCAGCATATGTTTGCAATTTGTAAAGATCATTTCCTCTTTTCCAGGGTGTGGATTTTTATGACTTTTCCAAGAACTATGCGTGATGTCTCTCTGTCATAGTATACATCTGAACCTCAGCAACGGGTGAAGCCAAAGCCATCATACAGATCTTTAGATGTTTAAGGCCATGGACAGTAGCAGAGAGTTCATGTGAGTGTCTGGGAACACAGCAACAGAGCAGGGTCTCCTGTGCTGATACTGTGTCTCCCGGGCTTATTGTCACCATACCACGGAACGTTAGGAGTCTGGGACTCTACCTAGTTCATTGTATCAACAAACCTATAGTGACCCAATCAAGGGAGTCTCCCCAAACTCTAGGGCTTCTTTCGTCAGCTCCCACAATAAAGAAATCTGCCTCGGGTTTAAACCAAAACGAGAAACCCAATGGACACATTGAAGCTACCCATGAGAGAAGCTGGACACATCTGTTTGGGAGGAGAATGGTCTTCCTAGGCCAGGCAGAGTGTTAGACAGTGTGGGGTTATCAGGTGTCACCAAGTCTGCTGAACAGGAGACCTGCTCTGTGCTGTGCTGTTCTGTGCTATGTGGTGATGTGCTGTGCTGCGGTGCTGTGCATATCCAAAATGCAACTGGTCCTGATCTGTTGCCAGGGAGTGTCTGTGGAGCGGTGATGCCTTGCTGCCTGCATCTCTACCCCTCCACACCGTCTCCACTCTCAGGTAAAACTGACACCCGAAGATCTCTGAAAGATTTCAATGCACATTCGTGGCCCCTCATCCAATCAGAATTGAAGATGTTATAGCCTGTGGAAGTGTGACACACCTCAGAGACAGCAGGTGCCCCAAACTGTCCTGCCTTCTATCTCTGAAAGAATGGGGACTGGGAGAAGGAGAGGTTGGTCAGGCCTGACCCGGGAGCAATTTCGCTAGCAATCTGCCGTCTTGTGTCTGTTTTATTTGGACTCCAGGGGCTGGTAACTCGAGCTGAACACAGACCATGAATCTGGTTCACACATCGTAATCACAAAGCACGCTTGACAGTGAACCTGCCCACTTCTTGACCTAGTTACTAGGCCCCAGTTCCCACACTCTGAGCGCACTACCACCCCACTTTGCCACTGGGAGACATTATATATTCGCTTTAATAGGACTGTCTACACATACACACACACACACACACACACACACACACACACACACACAGAGAGAGAGAGAGAGAGAGAAAGCGACACACACCCACACATTTTCTTTAAAGGGGCAGGATTTCCCCTCACTGATTGCAACTTTTTCAAGGCAGTTGACTATTTTGCAAATATCTTTTCATGTGTGCTTGCCCAGTACTTCCTCCAGGTCCAGTTCCTGCTCCACTACATGGCACAGTTCCTGGGTCAATCCTAGATGAGCTTTGGTAGCTCATAAAGTTGAGGCCTGGAACCTCTCACTCCAAGGCCCTGTTCCTTTTTCTGTCGCTGTTCCTGACAGGGCCTTATGAGATGTGTCATTCCCTTCCCCACAGGAGCATCTTTAAGGCTAGGTTTTCCTTATAGGCAGAAGCTGATAGTTTGCTTCCCGGCCACCCTGCAGCTCAGACCCGAAATCACCACACAGAGACTGTATTAATTAAACCACTGCTTAGTCTATTAGCTCTAGCTTCTTATTGGCTAGCTCTTACATCTTAATCAAACCCATTTCTATTAGTTTATATTTTACCATGAGGCTCGTGGCCTGCCAGCAAGGTTCCAGCTACTGTTTTGCATCTTTCTTGTCTGGCAGCTCCATGGTGTCTCCTTGACTGCTCCTTCTTTCTCCCAGCATTCAATTTAGTTTTCCCCGCCTAGCTCTGCTCTACCCTATCACAGGCCAAGGCAGTTTCTTTATTCATTAACCTATAAAAGCAACACATATACAGAAGGACTTTCCACACCATTTCCTGACTGGTTTTTATGTCAGCTTAACACAAACTAGAGTCATCTGAGAGGAGGGAATTTTAGGTGAGGAAAGCCTTCCTTAAGATCCAGCTGTAGGCAAGCCTGTGGGGCATTTTCTTAATTAGTGATTAATGTAGGAGGGCCCAGCCCATTGTGAATGAACCACCCTGCACTGGTGGTCCTGGGTTCTATAAGAAAGCAGGCTGAGCCATCCACGAGGAGCAAGCCAGTAAGCAGCACCCCTCCATGGCCTCTGCATCAGCTCCTACCCCCAGGTTCTTGTTCTGCATGAGTTTCTACCCTCACTGCTTTTGATGACGAACTGCTATATGGAACTGTGAGGGACATAAACCCTTTCCAGCCCAAGTTGCTTTTGATCATAGTGTTTCATCACAGCAATATCAATCCTAACTAAGACTCTAGGGATATTTGTTTATCTGTTCCGCATATTTCCCTTCCATTCCTCTTCATTCTTTTCTTCACAGAAGTGAGATCACCTGGCCTGGTCACCTTGACAGAACATCTTAAGTCAAATGCCCCTTTTTAATTTTAAATATTTGTTTTATATATATTTGTGTGTTTGTATGTGTGCATGTATGTGCACTTGCCCAAGGAGTCCAAATGAGGGTGTTGGATCATCTAGAGCTGGAGTTAGAGGCAGTCACAAGCTGCCAGATGTAGGTGCTGGGTATTGCGAGATCAGCCAGTGGTCATAATGGCTGAGCTATCTCTCCAACCCAGTTAAATGCTCTGTAGACTCAAAGAAACAATTCCCCACTGCCCACATACACCTGCCTGGTCTTAGTGGGTTCAAATTCTGGAAACAATGGGCCCCCAAGTGTCATACCGAGCTTCCACTATCTTCATCTAGATAAGGATAAAACTGCCATGTCTCTAGTAGGAAAATGCTGGCTTCAAGATTGTGGAGATAGAGTCCCAGGATCAAAGGTCCTTGATCTTGGCTTCAGTTGAGAATCCCTGGGGGCCTTTGAACACCTCCCTTCTTCCACACTCAAGCCTTTCCAAGACCAGATAAACCACAATCATTGGTGCGATATAGCAGAACTGAGAACAGTCTATGTTGTTATAGAGGAAATGGAGAGCTCGGGGCCAGGCCAGGAGATTCTGCCCCAGGGTGAAAAATCAGATGCAAAGGCCTGTGTAGATGGTTACAAAGCATGCTGGCACCTCTTCTAAGCCTTCCCAAAGTTTTCTAAAAACCAAAGTACAGCCTTAAAACTTGGAAGAGCAAAAAGCAAAGGTGTTCACCTGGATAGTCACTGCTCTAAACTGCCTACATGCTGAGGGTTCTATTTACACAATGCTTTCTCTAGTTTTTAGCAGTGAAGGTGGCTGAGAACTCAGCTTCTGGATTTGCAAGGCTAGCTAGCTTGAAAAAAAAACACTCAATTCACATGGATTTACTCCAGAGCAGTACGGAGCATTTTCCAATCTGCTCCTAGATTTATGGGTTTCATCTCGGATGCAAACAATTAGCAAAACAATTTCTGGTTTATTTTAATGACTTGATGCTTCTTGAAAGGCTGCCGCCCTGGGTCTTTCCCCTGGGAACAGTCATGAAACTACCCATCTGGGAGAAATCCCCAAGGCTTTGTTCTGTAGCAACGTCCTCAGTACTGAGACTTCTCGAGGAGGCTTGTTAAGACTCAAGTAATAAACACATTTTACTGGGTTCAGGAAGTAAACAACTCACAAGTCCCAAGAAGTTCCTGAGATTACAGGATGCATCAGGGTCCTCTCTGGGGTTCTACAAGCAGTTACAAATGCTCAGGAAAGAAGACCCTGATGGGCCCACAGGTTACAAAGCCATGCAGGGATCCCCAGGGACTCATCTTCCATGAGCTGTCATCCATGTTGCAGTAGAGTTCTTGGTGACAGAGTGACCTTTGAGTCACCCACACCCCTGTAAGTAACCTCATTAAACTGGTTTACTAAGCTAGTCTTGGATGGAATGTGTTTTTTGGTCTGTTGTCCATGCCCTATCTGTGAAGAATAGACATTTCATCACCTCTCCCCAGGGACAGTCACATGACAGTCATTCACTTACTTCCTAGTCATTACTATCTTGTTTTAATTTCTTCTAAGAACTTTGGCTAGTGACTGGCTGGCTAAGGTCCTTCCCTCTGCATGTTAATTAGATATGTTAGGTAATGCTTGGATCTGGTTGCTTGTTTTTGAAGTTCATTAACAGGGAAAATTACTATTCTTCAAGAGAGAGTGAAAGTCCTTCAGGCATGCCCTATGAGTTCTACAATGGAATATAGGATCATGTGTTGGTGGGAGCTACGGGCTGTGTTCCACCTGGCTCCCAGCCACCTGACTAGCTTATGCCCCGAAAGAACAACACACAAATTGTATTCTTTTAAACACTCCTTGGCCCATTATATCTAGCCTCTTCTCGGCTAACTCTCACACCTGGACTAGCCCATTTCTAATAATCTGTGTAGCCCATGAGGTGGCTTACCAGGGAAGATCTTAACCTATGTCCATCCTGGGTCGGAGCTTCATCACATCTGCCCCAGAGAGCAGAGCTAAGGTGTATAAGCTCACTTTCTCTTCCTCCCAGCATTCTGTTCTGTTTACTCCACCCACCTATGTTCTAACCTATGAGGCCAAGCAGTTTCTTTATTAATTAACCAATGACCTTCCTCCATCAATCATGCTTCTAGTAACAGGGGACAATGTGGGGGTCTCTCTACTAGGACTTTATGGGGTCGTTAAGATGCTTTGTGAGCACTGTCCAGGACAGCTGTGCTGTCGGAGCTGACCACACCTTCTCTGTTGCCCTGCAAGTCCCTCACACTAGGGATGCACACACAGCCTTCTCCCTTTCCGTAGTTCTTGATTTCCTGCCAAGGGGCCGAGCCAACAGAGCCAAGAGTCCAGATGTTCCCACAACTTCCAGCAGCAACCCCGCCCCTCCCACACCTGTGCTGGGACCTTGGGCTCCAGGGAGAAGCATCTTCTCAGTGCATGCATGCATGCATGACCCCAGTTGGAGACAGAAGCATGAGACACCTTGCTCCTTCTCAGTGAGCAGCAGATTCTGTACCAGGAACGGGCTGTGTTTTATTTCCTTCTCAGATCTCCTTCCCTTGGGCCTTTGCTGTGTCTTTGCATCAACAGTGCAACACACATAGGGGGAGGCCCACCACCCTTCCCTTTAGATACAGGAAAGCATGGAGATGCTCAGAACCTCTTCAGAAAGCAGGACCTCCAGCGATACGCTGACATTTGGACTCTGTAGGCAGATGACAGGATGTGCCGTGGGACTGGCCCCTGACTTCTCTGTTGACCTTGGTGACCAGAGGGCTTAGAAATTAACTCTGCATCTCAATATGAATGCAGAGGGTCAGCTTCAGATTGGGGGAACCGAAGAAAGATGCGCAATTCCCTTCTCCACAGACATGCACAAAAAAGCTGGAACTGGCGAGCCGGCTCCCTAAGGTTCTCCATGGCTTTCCTCCCTAAATGAGCTTGAATCAGGAAGGATGCTCAGGAACATCCACTGGGCTCAACCATGGTCGTGCACATACTTACAGAAGTGGTACAGGGAGGTGTGGCACATATGGGGAGAAGGCCACATGACCCTGGAGGCAGTGATGGAAGAAAGCCAACCCCAAGTCAACACCGGAAGCTGGAATCAGGGAGAGGAGACTTCCCTGCAGCTTCCAGAGGGATGGAAGCCTTGTCCCTATCTTGGTTTTAGTTTGTTAATACTTATTTCAGACTTCTGGTCTCCTTGTTATTTTAAGCTGACAAGGATATGGCAGTACATTGCAGAAGTTACAGAAGCCCAAGGGGATCAAACAGAATAGGCCCTGGGATGGAGCCAGATCCTGGGCCAAAAACACACCCTGTGTCAGAGACCAGGAAGTCAGCCAGTCAGACAGACAGATAGAAAAAGATAGAAGGGAGGGGTAGGACCAGGGTCTCCTTTCTTACGGTCTCCAATGCACTTCAGTTCTCTCTCAAAATAGAATTTTCCTCTTTATGTTCCCAAGAATCGTATCCAAGAATCATATAACCTGGACACAGAGATGTGGTTCTATCTCAGACAAATTGGTCCTGGGGGAGCTGCATGCTTCCCCAGACAAAGCTAATGGCTCTCCCCAATGCCCAGTCATGAAGCTGACTCTTGGAGAGAAAGGCTGTGTCCCGTGAGAGAGAAAGAGTGAGGTACCTGAGTTGACAGGAGCCAGTGGCAGAGCCCACGCCCCAGCTCTGAAGCAGCAGTGCTGGTGGCTCACAAGTGTCACCTGTGTTAGTCACCATTCACCACTGTGACAATCACTTCATGTCTACATCTTAAGAGGAGGATTTAGGTTCATGGCTTCAGATAGGATGGGTACCACTGCTGTGGGCCTGTGACAAGGCAGAGCATAATTATGGAGGAAGCAAATGTGGAGGAAGCAGCTCAACACAGGGCAGCCAGGAAGCAGGGGTGGGCAGGACATACCCATCAAAGACATGCCTCTGGTACCCACTTCTTCCAACAGAACCCTGTCTCCTAGCAGTCCATTTATTTATGAACTTGTTAGTTGGGTGAAGTCAAAGTCAGAGTTCTCAGCAGATTGGACCACTGATGAAGCCGGAGCCCTCAGTGGGTTGGACCAGTGATGAAATTGGAGCCCTTATGATCTATTCACCTCCAAGCCATGCTACCAGCTGGGGATGAAAACTCCAACACGTGAGCCCATTGGGGGAACACTTCATGTTGGAGTTTGAAAACGGAACATCACTCCTATGCTCATGTTTTCAACACTTCAATCCAAGCTGGTGGCACAATTTTTGGAGGACATTGAAGGAGGTAGGACGTAGCTGAATGATGCTCTAGGGAGCATCTTTGCTTTAATCCCTTTATCTCCATCTCCCTGCTTCCTCTCACATGCTCTTACCACCACGGCATTCTCCCCAAGATCATGGGACTGAGCAACCACAGCTGAACCCTATAAAACCACAAGCCAGTATAAATCTTTCCTTCCTCAAAGTCTTTATAAGGGATTTGGTCCCAGTGATAAGAAAAGTGAATAATAACCTCCTCACATCTAAGCCATCTCTAAAAAATTCTATCCATTCCCCTTTATGTCTCATACCTCAGAGTAGGGAAGCAAAGACATTAGTTGACTCCCAAGTTAACTTGCCTCATGAGCCTTTCTGGGGCCTTCCTCTGTCTTGGAGATTTTGCCTTGACGTGTGTGAACTTCCCAATAGGCCCCTAGGTTCTCCTGACTGAGCTGTTCAACAAGGAGCTGCATGTTGCTCTCAGATTTCTCATGGAATTGTGAAGTCAAGTAAACTCCTCAGCAACACAAGAGGTGGGTGGATGCGAGGCAAACAAACAAACAAAAACACTTGATGGCTCCGAGCAGGTGTGGGCAGGACCCAGAAACTGAGAGCTGAGGTGGGAGCAGGTGACTGCTGGGGACTTCTTGCTGAGCCTATGAAAGATGACAGGAAACCCTACCAGACTTCCGGTGGGGAAGGCTGCTTCCTAAGACGTGTGTCCTTTCTTCAAAGGCAGACCTGCGAGATCTGCTCCCTGAGAACATTCTCCCTCTTGCCGAGCTTGGACAACAGTTCTGCTCTGTCCTTTTGCTCCTCTGTGTGGAACTGATTTCCAGTCATGGGATGAAGAAAGTATTTGACCTTAATGCAATAACCCATCCTATCTCCTAGAAGACTTTTCTTCCTTCACATGCCAACAAGATAAATACTTCCATGCTCCAAGTGGAGGATCTTCCAGGCAGAAATAGCTGCTCATTAGGTTTGCTGCCCCAAAAGTTATGATGACAATCCCCAATGGGAAGTTCCGAACATTTGTGGGGTGGGTGAAAGATTAAAAACAAATGTCTTGGCTGTGTGAGCTTTCAAAGCCCCAGGGACATGAATGCTTCCATGGGATTTGGATGATGACTCAGCCCAGGGTCAGTGACAAATTGCTGAAGAAGAGGCAGCAGGGTGGGTGACTCAGCTTCAGAACCTCCCAGGAGCAGATAGAGATGGGACCACCAAGATTTGTAACCCGCAGCTCCAAGAAAGGGCAGAGCAGGGTGACATGCTATGAGCATCATGAGATCTTCTTTTCTCTAAGAGCTGGTTGCTGTTAGAAGGTTGTGGGTTTAGACTTGGCCAAATTCTCCAGAATGGTACAGAACTAGAAAGCTGTGGCTGCATGGAAAAGTTGATTTTATTCCCCAAAGCCAAGCAAACCTTGGGTATAGCGGCCTCTGAGACTGTATAGAACTCTCTAGAAACTCAACAATCATCACAATTTCAACAAGGGCTATGTTTCCTATAAAACAGACTGCTTGGGTCCTCTTAGGGTGTTCTATGTTCTAGTTGATGCACTGGCAATGTGTGTGGTCCTGCAGGGAAAGGACATGAGGTCCTGGATATCTCTCTGGAAGGGCTCAGGTGAGCACCATAGGACCATAGAGAAAGCAGCTCAACTCTGAGTTCTGCTCCCAAATTTCAGCTTTGCAGAGAAGGAAGGAGAAGAAGGTCTTTAGCCACTGAACGACACTCTCAGTCTTTGTTTGTCTATTGCCACACTAGAGGCCCATGCCAGCCAGCAGGGCAGTGACAGGAAATACCAGCGTGCCAAGTGGGACTAAGAGCATTCCTGTGAGAGCTTGGTGTTGACTTGAGACTCTGGCACTGTCCAGGTTCAGTGACAGCAAATGCCCTTCTGCTCTCCGAGTCCTTAAAGACCTGCTGTAGCAAGAGGCTTTGTACCCTCTGATTTTTTCCCATATTATCTGCAAGTGTCTGTAGAGTTCTCCTGAACACCTCCTCTGGCAGATGGCATCCACTCCAGTGCTGGCACCCATCCACTCCAGCTCTTGCAAACATCCACTCCAGCTCTTGCAAACATCCACTCCAGCTCTTACACCCATCCACTCCAGCTCTTGAAGCTTTAGGGTCTACTCATTTCTAATTGAGTTCTTGTCAGGAAAAGATCTCAACTCAGCTCTCACATGCCATCAAATGAGCCAACGTTGTACTTATCTGGCATCTATTACAGAGTGTGCACTTTGTGGTCACCAAGAATACCACCAGTGAAAGACTCTTGAGCACTGGTGCATGCCTTTTTCACCACAGATGACAGATAAAAGGGAGGACAGGCTGTACTCACTACTGAAAGGGAAGATCAGGAAGGGGGTTATCTTGTCATGTCAAACAACGCCACTCAGAAAGGGCCATCTGAGCTGAGATGCCAAGGCTGAAGAGCTGTGGTGGCTGCCCTCCATGCATGCCCTGGGAATGCTGATAGTGAGGATTTCATTCAGCATTTTACAGAGCCACTGTCACTGTGTAGTTCAAGCTGCCAGATGTCAGCACACCATGCTGAATGAAGTCATTGAGAATTTGCTCCTGGTCCAAGGAGCCAGGGTTTCAGTTCTCTGTGGATGGTGTCAGATGGGCACAAAGGAAGATTATAGCTCTGAACAAAAGGCCCCATCTCCTTAGAGTCCCAGAGGCCAGAGTGAGAAGGAGAGAAAAGCACAGGAAATGAGGGAGTCTGAGGGTCAAGCACGGAGACCCTCATGTCAGAGGATCTGCCTCAGCAAGCTCTTCTGCTTGCAGGCGGTTAGGGTACCTGTGTCCTCCTTGGCTTCATGACAGAGAGGTGGTCAGGAGATGTGGACCATACTTGGGACTTAGACCATAAACCCTTGGGCTGTCCTGAGCTCTGTCATGTGTTGCTCTGTCTTTGAGAGGGTGGCTTTTTGTCTGCGAACCTCGTTTGCACATATGGATTATGCAGCAGACACTTGGGGCTGTCAGAATGCCCTGTGGGTGTGTGGTTAGCACACCCTATGCAGCACTGTCAAGTGTGGGTGCTGAGGAACTAGTCACACCTCACTACAATCTCTACAAGTTGAGTCAACCTAAGCGCAGCTTCAACTTTACTGGAGAAATATGGACGCTGGGGTCTGGGGAGGTAACTCAGTAAGGTGCTTGCCATGTAATCAGGAGGACCTCAATCCCCAGCACCCACAGAAGAAGTGTAGGATTTGGTGGTACATGCTTCTATTTCCAGCTCAGAGGAGAAAAGACAAGTGGATCCTTGGGGCTCCCTGGGCAACCACATGCCCCAGGTCCCGGTTCTCCTGAAGAATTAGAGCAGAGGTAATTATAGAATTACTTCTAGTTTCCTCATGCACAGGAAGAAGGAGAGAGGGAGAGAGACAGACACATACAGAGAGAAAGACAGAGACAGAGAGAGACAGAGAGAGAGAGAGGTTGTAAAGCCTAGGTATTATTTTTATTATTTCTGTTTTAGATGAGGGTAAAAAACCCTCTCTTTGTGAAGTACAAACACACAGCAACTTTGTTAACCAATGGAATAACGAAGTCAAAATAAGCAGTTAAGGCTCACAAGAACTTTCTTAATTTATATCACAGAGATGAGAAACATTTCTAGAAAATGGATGAAGATTCAAACACAAAATACTTAATCCTGAACTTAAGCACAGTGGACGCCTTACTGCTCAGTGGTTTCCTGTACTCCTCCTCACACGCCTGCTGACACCATCTGCCCCGCGTGACACGAACATGTGACAGACATGTCTGGAAGGCAGCCCCCCAAGGCTCCTGGCAGCAGAGCCGATGGACCTGGTATCAGGATGTCTCTACAATGCCTCTATTCCCTGTTTCTGATTTTACACCAAGCACATGGGCTCCACCTACAAGGTGATATCTGGCACTGCTGCCCAGTTAGAATGCAAGGAGAGGGGTGGACCTGGATGCGTAGGCTCAGAAAGTCAGCACGTGAATTCTGCTAGTTGTAACTGTGTTAAACTGGTGGAGTCAGAAGCGGCATGCAGGAAGGCTTCTGGAGACCTAGCTAGGGATAGCTGTGAGCAAGGCCTTCTTCCTAACATCTGGTATGTTCCCCTTGTGTCCTTGTGCCATCTGGAAGCTTCAGCTGCAAGCAGAGGTGACCGTCCCCAGGTTAACCTCATCTTCTGTTTCCAGGCCGTTTGCTCTGTCACTCAAAGAGCATAGACTTGATGGTAACAAACCTACCTGAATACCGGCAATCTAGTGTCTTCTTGACTTTGGTGAATCACACAATTATATATTGCATAGTAGCGCTGCATCGCAAACCACTCTAGGCTTCTACGGGTATCTACACCAATGTTCATGGATCTATAAACAATGCACAGCTGGGCGGGCTAAACTTGAACTCAGCAGGCAGCCTTCCTTCCGGCTGTGTGAGTCGGTTCCATTTGGGTCTATGGCCATGCTCTGTTCAGGGTCTGGACTGAAAGGGAAGCAGCCACCGCTAAATCTTTTAGTAGCAGGTAACAGTGTATGACAGACAACTGGACCACACATGCACAGTGACAGCTCACATCCCATTGACTAAAGGATGCTCAGGGGCTAGACCGTGTGTGTGAAGCTAGGATAAAACCTGGCTAGGAAGGCATAGGTGAATGTTAGTGAACAACAGTCCAAATTCTCAGACTGCTTGAAGGCCGTCTGTAAATCCAGGGACAGCACTCCCCCTCAGTGGCTGCTGTGAGTGTGTGGGTTGGACAAACATGTCTGGCCAGTGTGTGAGGTCAGTATTATACTGAATGTGATGTCCGAATACTGAGTAACGAGCCTCCGGCACCGACATAAACAGCTTCCATTGACCCAAGAAGGCATGAAACCATGGCAGTGACGGGTATGTCCCCTGCAGAAGACCACCCTCCCCTGCCAGCTGTCTACTCTGTGGCCTCCTCCCTGCATCCCCGACCCCAGTCGTCAGAGGAATCTGACAGCAGAAGCTGTGATTCTGCTGGTCTTTCCTGGTCTGGAAAGCCCGGTGCAGATGTTGCTTCTTCTGGCCACTTTCTTCCTTCTCCCAAAGCTACACCAAGAACCATTCTCAGGCAAACACGTCTTTGATAGCGTGACGGGAATTTGGCACTAGTGTGAGATTCTTACGAGAATTTACACTGTCGTTTGGATAACAGAACATTCCACAGCGAATCTCCAGAGTCTATCTTGTCTGATACAGAGTGGTTTAGAAGTGGCGCTGTCTTTGAAGTGGGCCAGCTCATAGTTGGTAGCCATGAGTGTGATGAGCCTTTTGGCCCAGGGACATGTGAAGCCTGACTTTTCCAAGATGGTTGCCTGACCCTGAGCCATTGTTGGAACTGATCCCTTCCAGAAGAGGTTCCCTAAAAGCTCTGTGATTGTGGGTGATGGGTCCATCTTCTGTCCAGCCACATGTCCTTGGCAACTTGGCAGCCTTTGTCTGGTCTCAGCCTAGGAGTTGACAGGTGCCATGGAGATGAAAGGAGGCATGTACTAGAAGGGACCTGGCGCGCATGAGGAATGGTGGTGCCTGTGATGGTGAATGTCACATGGAAGAGGGAGGCGAAGACAGTGTGACAGGCCAGGGCCAGGTCTTGGAGATGACCACAGGGCCCTGGGTGGGAGGCAGAACTGCTCGGCCATGACAGCTCAGGTCACACTATTGATGGAAGACAGACAGAGCTCCAAGTCCAGCTTTTTAAGAGACCTGTTTATGTCCAAGTCTTTTCCTTTTCCTCTTTCTTTCTTCCTTCCTTCCTTTCTTTCTTTCTTTCTTTCTTTCTTTCTTTCTTTCTTTCTTTCTTTCTTTCTTTCTCTTTTTTTTTTGAGACAGGGTGTCTCTGTAGCTTTGGAGCCTGTCCTGGAACTAGCTCTTGTAGACCAGGCTAGCCTCAAACTCACAGAGATCTGCCTGGCTCTGCCTCCTGAGTGTTGGAATTAAAGGCGTGCACCGCCACCGCCCAGCTCCCAAGTCTTTCCTAATGGGACAGGGTTGGATGGCACCGCAAATGGGCTCCAGAGTAGAGTGACCTCAAGAAACCCACACGAAGATCCTTGATGTTGACGGAGAATTGTCCAAGAGCCTGCCAGAGGTTGGGCAGTCACTGTGGAGAGAGATCACAGTCCAAGTAATGCAGATGACTCTTCCATTGATCTAGGGTTTTAGTATGTTGATGTCTTGTTTTGAAAAGGTGTTCTGGACTCAGACCAGAGCACCCACAACATGCCTGTGTCCTCCTATCGTGTGACAATGCTCCTTTCTCATTTTATCTCCTCTTTGGAAGAAAACTTATCTTTGCCTCCTATTCCTCTCCCTCCGGTATTTATCCTTAGGCAAAGCACTCACTCCGTTCTCACTTGTAGGCTTCACCTTCCTTGTTGAGGGTAGGTACACAGAAAACTGCTAGCCAGAGAGCCCCCAAAGTCATAACAACAAAGCTGTCATCAAGGGCCAGAGAAGGACCCTTCAGAGGCAGCGCCACGACCTCCTCAGTGGTACATTGAGCCTCAATATGCTTCCAAAAGGGTTTTGCCCCCACAGAGAGTCTTGCATGGCTGCTGTCAGGTGGTTGCTGGCAGGCTCACTCTTTCAACCAGTACTGCCTAGTGTCTGCCAGGTGCCAGGCAGGACTCACCTGGCTCCTGCCCTCACGGAACCTGAAGTCAGACCAGCAGCAAATCAGTCAGCATTGGGAAGAAAAGCCCTTGAAGCCACCACAAGTATACCCAGCGTGGGTCCTGGTTTATTCCAGAAGATGAGATTTATTTTTCAACAAATGGTAGCCTTTCTGGGGTCAACAGACCTGAAAGTTCCTCAGTTTCTTGGGACATTTATGAGGAGGGCTCCCCAGGAAGTACCATAGGCAGGCAGAATTGGGCAGAAAAGCTCTATCTACACCTGAATTCAAATCAACCCGCAGGGATACCAGCCATTTATGAGGATAGCAAGGATGGCTCCTCGCTATACCCCAGCCAATGCTAAGGGCCTCATCTCTATTTTCTACACCCCCAAACCAGCCTAGCTCTGAGTCATCACTGGATAAGGAAAATCCTGAGTCAGATGTTCTTTGGGGTTAAGGACAGTTCCCAGCAGGGATGTGGCTGCAAGCCATAATCCCTGAGGGCCAGCATCTGGGATGGAGTAGGCAAAAGCGAAGCTAGTGAAACTCCACGATGCCATTGGTGAAGCTCCACCATGCTCTCTCCTGGAGGGAGAGCAGTGTGAGTTTGGTGACTTGAATCGACAGCCCATGGGAGAAAATGCTCTCCCTGAATGCAGCCCACGCGCTGGGAGCTGGGTCAGGCAGGTCGCCAGGAGAAAGGCACAGGAGAGCCCTGTGTTCTGGGCTTGTTCATAGGTAGAGGCTGCTGGTAGCTGGACCAGTAGGAAGGATATGGGCGTCACAGTACATCTCCAGATCCATGCCTCTTGGAGTGTCCCGGGGCTTCACTCCTATCTTTCTGTTCATCACTAGGAATCCCAGCATGAGCTCATCTGGCCTTCAGACTTAAAATACATCTCCTGTGGAACAATGGCCCTGAGTTCTCCTGCACTTCTCCTTTGGACTCCAGCAACGTGTCCAGCTGCTTCCCATAGGAGTCCTATACGCAGAGCCTGAGCTCCTTCGTAATCCTCATCTTTGATGTTCCTTGACTTGACCTTCCTACAGCCTTCCTATCTCACCTAAGGGAAAATTCATTCTCCCAAGCTAGCCAACGCCCGATTCCAACCTACCAGCTCCACCCCCGGGAAATCCAGAATCCCACCACCGTATGGACCTTGGCTGAGCCCCCATTGCCACCTGTTTCAGGACAGAACACATATTCAGGTGTTTGGATTTGGGGGTTTGCTCTACTTTCTGCCATCACTATGTCTCCCTCCCCATTTGTATATGCACAATTATCTTCGTAATGGTGTTTGACTTTTTTTTTTAGAACCTTAACTAAAAATTCAAACCATCCCTTCGATCACTTTGTGATGTGATCACTTTGTGACAGTGAATCTCGTCACCTTGACTCACCCAGGAAACCAGTATTTAGCCACGTCTGTGACAGATAACTGGAAAAGCTGAATTGATCGGTGGAGATCTACCCACTGTGGGCGGCCCCATTCCCTGGGCTGCAGTTATAAACTACATGGAAAGGAAAAGCAAGCTGGGTATTAGCATTCATCTCTCCCCAGTTCCTGACGGTGGGTGCAATGTGACCAGCTTCCTCGTGGTCCTACTGCTGGGTCTTCTCCACCATAAAGGACGGTACCCTTCAACTGAGCCCAAATAAACCCTTCCTTCCTCAGCTGACCTTAGTGAAGTCACTGATACATAATTTATATCCCCTTTACTACTTGACTTATCATCTATCTTGTCTACTAAAATAGAGGTTCAATTGATTGGAGGTCTTCCTTTTGAAAGATTCGATTTCTTATTCTATTTCTAGTACCAAGAACAAGACCTGACACATAATAGGTTTTCAAAACTAGTTTGAAAAAAAAAAAACATTTTGACTGCCTAAATCTCTACCCCAAGGGGGAAAGGAAGATCTGGAATGGGATGCACCCTCAGCAAGTAGCCTAAAATCTGGCTGTCCCTGTAGGAAACAGAGCTTGGCCATTTGTGATGCCCCAATGAGATGCGTTAACTTCCCTCCAGTCGACATTAGGGGCTGACATGGGAAAGCCCTGGCTAGCCTTGGTTACATTGGATGATTGCTGTGATAGCCCGTGTACTGAGCTCGCACGGGGCCGAGCCTGGGTTCTGCCTGAGTTGGGTCACAGACAGAGGCGAGATGTCCTAGAGCATTCTGTCCCCTAACAGGAGGATGAAGCCTGCATCTCCCTGGTCATGTGACACCGAAGGCTGTGAAAGGAGGAGGCACAGGAAAATCGGTGAGGGCCAATGGAGGGTCGAACTCCTCCCTTAACCCCCAGCGAAAGCCAGGGCCACTAGCTGGGAGAAGCACGTGACCCCATACAGAAGACCAGGCCAGCCTTCAGGGCGGCTGATAAGCTCACAAGCAGGCCTGTTTGTCTTGACACCCAGATGTGGACTGAGGCCAAGCACCCTGTATTTTGAGGTCACAAAAGCAGATTCTGTTCTACCAGAATGATGTGTGTGGACTTTCAATGAAGAGGACTCAGAGAAGTCAACAGTTTCCTCCAGTTAAACGGGGAAGCGCTGGCCTGGAGCTGAACGTGTGTAAAAACAGTTTGCTGTAAACTCTGTAGGACACCAGCAGATCCAGCCATGCTTGGAAAGGAATACTCTGAGCTGGATTCAAGGATTTCCCTCCCCCCCTTTGATTAACAAGGTGAGCTGGGAACGAGACTCAAGTGTTTCCTGAGAACAGCCTCATTGTACTCAGTTGTAATTACAAACTGAATTCTCAGAACCTATGAAGCTCATTTTCCCATGATATCTGACAGCTTAACAAACATGACTGAAACCAGACACAGAGGCGAAGCCAAAGGTGTCAGTGAAGGCCCAGGAACTGCTGTCTGGTCTGGGCTGAAGGAAAGAGGATGGGGTGGGGTGGAAAGGGACCACACAACTGCCACACCTCTCACCTTCCTGGTCCTGGGAGTCCGGCTCCATCAACAGGAGCAAAAACCACAAGGGCCAAGGATAGTGCCTACCTGATCCTGTTACAGAGTGAGGAGGCCTTCCAATAAGAGCTCATATGTTCCTCATGACAACTGCTCTCTGCTGTGTCTGCTAGAGAGGCTGTGGTCTGGAGACGCCTGTTGTGATCCCAAGAAAAGAGAAATTGAGTGGCTTTGTGTGGAAGACGCAGCCAACAGAAACCCGGAAGGACCCTGAAGCAAGGCTGGGGACAGAGCTGGACCCTTTGTTCCCTGTGCAGGTGGATCCAAGGGATGTCTGCTTGTCCTGCAGTGATGCTGCCGAGTTAACGGAGCGGCCACAGGTGGCCTCTTCTTCGCTCCACCTCCCCTGCACCCTGCCACGAGTCCCCTCTGAAGAACATCCCCAGATTCCAAAAACAATTCTCGTTGGCCTCTGTGGAGAACCCCAACCAACTCTCCTTCCTCAGAGTGGGCACTGGTTTATTCACCCAAGATGATCCTTTTTCTCTACCAGGTCCAGGATTCAGTGACCAGGGACAGAATCCTACACAGGCCCAGCCTCCTGGGGCAGTGGCTGCAGACTCACATAGCACAGCATCAACCCTGATCATTGAGGGTCTTAACTCCTACATGAGAAATGCACAGGCTAGTGTCTATCTTCTGCAGACAAAACACAAGCACAGCTTTCCGGAGCTGTTCAACCCCATAGGGAAATCAATGCTTAAAAATGCCATTTGGCTTCTCTACAAAGACGAGATAATGAAGACCCAGACAGCAGCATGGCTTGCCTAAAATAATATGAGGAATTCTGGGAGTGGAAAGAAAATATGGCCTGCACACTGGCTATCCAATTTCTAGCCCTCAGAAGAAAGGTGAAAATTCAGAACACATGTGTAACGAAGGCCAGAGGACAGACTTGGGTGGTGGTCCTCAGGAAAATTATCCATTTGGGGTTTGGAGACCAGGTTGGGGACCCAAGGCTCACTGTTGGGCTAGGCTGCCTGGCTTTGGAGACTTCCTACCTTGTGAGGATAACAATTGTGCTACCATGTTCACCTCTTAAAGCGGTTCTGAGGCTTGAACTCAGGCTTGCAAGGCGAGCATTTTACTGACTGAGCCATCTTCCCAACCACTGTTTCATATGTTGATGTTTCTTCTTCCAGTATTATATAGCATTATAAATCTATGAATCAGATGAAATGTCTATGATTTGGATATCTTTGGGAGGATTTCAAACAAAGTGTTTAGGGGGGCAAGAGGTTGGAAGATAAAGATGGAAGAGAAGAGGTGGGGGGAGAGATGCGAAAGACAGAGAAACACAGGGAGGGAGGGGAGACTCAGATAGAAAGGCCGCAGGGTTGAAAGTATACACCAAGGACTTGTGCCAGGTCTTGGAGTGAAAGGATGGACCAAAAACCAACTCATATTTGCCCAAGTTTTTCTTACTGAGGTTCCTGAGTTGCTGCCCTTAGTTGTTTTCCTCTTTAAAAGACACCTTCTACCACAGCAGCGCTCATCCCCACTCATGACTTCCAGGCCCACACGCTAACTTACACGTCTTAATCATATCATCTTAATTCTCTCTATCATACAGTTGGTCAGCTGTCTGTTGCTGTAACGAAGACAGGATATGCTTCAACTTATAAAGGCTTGCCTCTGGAGTTTCTGTCAATGCTAGGTTGGCAACATGGCTTTGGTGTCTGTGCCGAGAAGCACATCCTAGCAGGAGGTGTGTGGCAGAGCGAACTGTTCACCTGGAAATGGGGGTGGGGGAGGGGATGTGGAAGAGGCCCGGGCTCTTTCAAGGTCATGCCTTTAGCAGCCTACAATCACATTGCCAGAATTCACCTCCCAAAAGCTTGAGTTCCATGAGAAAGACCCAAGCCTTTCACTGTTGAGCGTACGCAGCCATCCCAAGCCAAGGGACCAGCATGCCATTTGTCTTTGTTTACAAGCATGTACGATGCTCATGAAGGCACCATCCACCATGAGCATGAACCAGGAGGCTCAGTGTCTCATGAATCTGTCTCATGAATCAAGCATTATGAAAAAAATGAGATCCAGCCCTGTGGGGAACATGTGGTCACCCACGTGTTTACTTTTTTCTCTTGCTGAGATAAAACACCGTGACCGAAACAACCCATAGAAGAACGAGTTTATTTGGGCTTGTGGTTCTGGAGGCAAAAGGCCCATCATGGATCTGAGACAGGCACAGCAGAGGAGCTGGGATCTGGGAGATCACATTCTAAAGGCAGAGATGAAGCCGAGAAAATGAGCTTAAAGTGTCACTAAGCTCTTTACCCCAACACCTGCCCCCAGTGATGCCTTTTCTCCAGCAAGGATGCACCACCTAACCCTCCCCAAATGGTACCACCAACTAGGAACCAGGGTGGATGAGAGACAGTCTCATTCACTCTTCTGGCCTTCAGGCATACACACAGAATATTGTATACAAAATAAATAAATAAATATTTAAAAAAAACAAAAAGAACCCAAAACAAAACAAATCCCCACACTCCATTATATAGTTAGAAAACTGAGCCTTGAGGCAATTATGCAACTTGCTAAGAGCCACGTCAGCATCAAAGCTGACAGGAAAGCCTAGTACCGGTGGACTTCGGAGTCCTTGCCCAGCTCTGTGCTATGAAGCCAGCCAGGACTGAGGATAACACAGTACAGATGTTTCTGCTACCCTTGGGTCTTGCATTTATAGACTCTTACACATGTATACACACCCACGTTGCATCTCACTTGACTCCAAAAGTGCCTTTTCCTTAATGTTTTGCTCAGACAGACCTCCTAAGAGCTCCCCAGTTAACTCAAGAGCAATCCCCATTTTGGATTGGCCGTCCCCCTCCTTCCTTACATTTTGTTCTCTGGTTTATGGGTCTCAAATGTGGAATATCAAGTCCACATCCTGTCCGTTGCTGGCCTGAGCATCAGGCAGCATTCTTGAGGAATGGCCAGTTGATTTCCTGACTTAAAGCAAGGATCTTGCTCCTTCCTTTCATTTCCTCAGCCTGAGCACTCATGAGAACGAGAGCTGAGCCACGTGTTAGCGCAGGCGCTTCTGGAACAAAGGCACTGGCTGCAACAGATGGGAAACATTTGGTGCTAGGGTTGTTTCTCCTTTCTGGACAGCCCCGAGCCTGGTCCTCGCTGGTGGGAGTGTTGTCTTGGGCTTACCAGTAAGGACTCTGAACCCCAGCTTCCCCAGTACTACCTTCCCACCCTGACATAAACTTCCCGCTTCATCCCAAAGTCTGATTTCAGAAAGAGAATATATTCTCAGTTAATACATACAGACCTTAAAAAATGTCAGTCTAATTTTCCCTTCTTATTTGGGTGTTTGGTAAAGAGTTGTGTCCCGGTGTGGCCAGTCCGGCTGTAAGCTAGCAGGAAGCCGTATGGTGTGTAGGCTATGAACTGTCTCTTTTCCTTTTCATGGAGATCAAAAGGTAAGAGAATCAAAGGTGACACATTGTATTTTCATTCTAAGGCTTGGTTCACTTCAAAAGGGACCTCTCTAAGACCAGGAGCCTCATGTCCACAGCAGCCTGTCTCCAAAGCCTGGGGCAGACTGAGACTACATGAAACATTCAGCACCCTGGTTACAGGAGCTGAATTCCCAGGGAACCCTTCAAGGGGTGAGAGGCATAGAGGGGAGCTACAGTGCTTAGAAACACACAGTCAGCTTTGCTTACTTTTCTCCGATTTGGGGGGAAACTCATCCAGGAGCCCTCTTCAGAAACATTATCACCCAAGTCCCAATGAAGACAGGGTATTTGACCTCACCAGACCCTAATGCCACACCCACAGGGATAGAGTTAAAGGAGTATTCCCGTACACTCAGCTTTTGAGTGGGGCGATTGGAACCTCTAAAGGGAAGGCGGTGGGAGATTTTTGAGAGGAATAAGATGGGTCTCCTTGGAGACCATTTTGTGTGATTGACAGCAGGTAGGCTGGGAAAGGGGAGGGCATGGTGTCCATGCACTAAACGGTGTAGAAACATAGCCAAGTTACACCTGGGCGATTGTTCCTCTCTTCTTACACGGCAGTGTGCTTCTTAGTTGGAGTGCAAAAGAGGGAGAGGTGGTGTGCTCTCAGGGGAGTCTGGAAATGCCCCGCCTATTCCTGTCAGCTTTATCTGGAGGGCTGTACCACACCCGAGTCCATAATGACCACTGCGCCCCCTCTGGTGAGTTCTGAGGCTCTTCCTCTGGGGTGTAGTTGGACCATAGAAAGACACGGTTTTAAATGTTTTCAAATACTTGTTTGTCCTTAAATCCTTTTGAATGTCATTAACAAGGACACCGGAACACAAGAGATTTTGTGCTGTCCAGAGAGACAAAGCTGATGTGTGGCTGGGATTCTGGAACCCACACCTGCAACTGCCAGGCTAGGCTACCTCTCTTGCTCCTAAAGTCAAAGTGTCTGCCCACCAGCTGCCTTCCACACATCACACCCACATCGAGTGGAAAGACATGCTGCTCTGGGTTCCCTGGGAGAGAACAAGGGGAGACCCCAGGATTCCCTTCCAGGCAGATCAGCCAGAGTAAGCCAGGGCACGCAGCAGCAACCACTCCAAACTCCCAGTGGCTTTCCAGAACCAGTTAGCTGACAAGATAAACTGCTAACTGCCGTGAAGGACTTGCCACCATCCAGGCCGTTGTGCTGGTCTGAGTCAGGTGTCTTAGTCAGGGTTTCTATTGCAGTGAAGAGACACCATGACCACGTCAACTCTTATAAAGGAGAACATTTAATTGGGGCTGGCTTACCGTTTCAGAGGTCTAGTCTGTTATTGTCATGGTGGGAAGCACAGTGGTGTACAGGCAGATAGGGTGCTGGAGAAGGGGCTGAGAGTTCTACGTCTGGATCTACAGGCAGCAGGAAGAGAAGTCACGCTAGATCTGACATTAGCCCCCACCTCCTAGTGACCCAATTCCTCCAACAAAGCCACCTACTCCACCAAGGCCACACCTCTTAATAGTGCCACACCCTAGGAGCCCATGGGGGGCCGTTTTTAGTCAAACTACAATGGGCAGGTTTTAGCAGATGCCCCCCTGGCAACTTTGCCCTTCAGCCCTCACTGACCCACACATCCTTCTACTGCACGAACTCACAAGCCCCCCACCAGGGTTCATTTGTCGGGAACTGGCACAGCCATTGCAGAAAGCTGCAGAACACTTTGTAGCTAATTTCCTGGGAGCAGCTTGCCAACTGTAATTGGAAGGTGGGAGCATGATCTAGCTTGGATACGAAGCATCCCCGGTTGTCCATATGTTGAAGATATGATTCCCCCCCCCATCTGGTGAAACTGTTGCAAGGTGATTATGTCACTGGGGTTCTTTATCCATAACTTAACCATTGGCCTAATCCTTTGATGGGTTGTAAGACAGTGATACCTAGAAGGTGGGGTCCTAGCTGGAAAATGTGGGTCCCTGTAGGGTTATCTTTGAAGAGCATATCTTTGGCCCAGCCCCTGTCTGCCTGTCTGTCCATCTCAGTCTCTGCCTGTCATGAGCTGAGTCACCTGCCCCTGCCCCCATGTTCTCCCTGTGTCAATGGGTGTTCTGTTCAAGGGACCAGAAGCAGCAGAGTCAAGTGACAGTAGACAGAAACCTTTGAAACTGTGAGCTGAAATGTATCGTTCCTCCTTTTAAGTTGTTTCCGTCTGATGTCTTGTCACTGGGAGAAGAGGCTGTCAGGACGCCCCATACTGAGAATTTCTTACCCTCCACGCTGCAGTTTACCACCAGGGAAGCTTGTTTATCTTGGAGAGGTTTTGTCCAATGGGCAGAGTTCTTCCGTTTTACAAGCTGAAAGGTTTGTGGAGATGGAGGTGATGACAGCTATGTGATGTTACATATGCACTTAGTACCACTGAATTCTAAGCTTAAAAATAGTTCTGGTGGTAAAACTTAGGTGTGTTTTGTTGCAACCACTTTGGAAAGAGGTTTGGCAGTTCCTTGCAGTTAAAATACACTTACCACCCCTCCTGTGTTGAAGATCTACTTACCATAGCTGTGTTCAGGATTGCTCTAAGCTTGAAAGGACAAAAGGGTCTCTCAGATGGTTAACAGACACATCCTCAAACACAGATACAACTGAATACCAGGCAGTCGAGAAAAGAAACAGACTGAGGATTTGCAGCAACATGGATGAATCTTCAGTGTGCCCTGATGGAAGCCAAGGGTCAGAAGTCTCATTTTGTTGCCATGAAGATCCCAGCAAGGCAGAACCATGAGGACCAAACAGATCAACAGTTGGCAGGGCCCAGAGAGGAAATGAGAGGCCCTGACTAGAACATGGCCTGAGGGGCTCTCGGAATAATAATATTCTATGCATCAGTTAGTCATTGGTTAGTCAACTGCAGTCCTTTGATAAAACGCAGAACTGTTCATCTGAAAGGGTGATTTACTGAGTGTAAATTAAGCCTGACAGCCTGATTTTGAAATAAACAGTAGTCCAGAGAAGCTGGGTGTGTGGTACACATCTCTAATCCTCATGTTCAGGAGGCTGGAGGCTGGAGGGAGGTTCTCAAGTTCCAGGCACACAGAGTAAGATTTTTGTGCCTCCACCCCCTCCAAAAATAATCAAGCCAAAACACCAAAATCAAAACCCATAAGCAAAAATCCTTTTTTGCTATCTATCTATCTATCTATCTATCTATCTATCTATCTATCTATCTATCTATCCATCTATCCATCTATCCATCTATCTATGACAAGGTCTCAAATATCCCAGGATGTTTTCCAACTCTCTATGTTGCAAAGGATGACCTTGAACTTCTATGCCCCTGCCTCAACTTTCATTACAGACCAGCTTCTGGGTGCTTTCATTATATATCAGCACAACCATCCCTGTAGCGGCGAGGACTAAATCCAGATTTCGTGAGGTTTAGGCAAGGGTTCTACCTACTGAACCACACCCCCATCCTCTGGCTTGGTTTGTTTTGCTTTGCTTTGTTTTCTGAGTCAGTCTTACTAAACACTTCACTAAGGCTGTCTTCAAACCTGTAGGCAAAAGTGACCCTCTCACCTCCCAAGTAGCTGTGACTACATGTTTGAGCCACTTGGCTCAGCTTGTTTGATTTTTAATTATGGCCAAATCTATAAAAGCATAGTGACAGAAACAACACATTGCAGTGGTTCACAACATCCTTGCTTCTGTGACCCTTAATACAGTTCGCCATGTTATGGTGATCCTACCCATAAAATTGTCTTTGTTGCTACTTCATAACTGTACTTTTGCTACTGTTATGGAGTATAATGTAAATATCCATGCTTTCTGAGGATCTTAGGTGACCCCTCTGAAAGGGTCATTTAATCCCCAAAGGAGTTGAGATCTACAGGTTGAGAACCGCCGTCCTTGATATCCCATAATATGGTCTGTTATTAACTATTTTCAATGGCTAGTACAACGCCATCATGGTTGGACACTGTTTTTCAATAAAAAATGATGGCCATTTTTTAAAAAGGGAAGGGAGAAAAAGTGATGATGCTTGAGGTTCTAAAAAGCAAACAAAGAGTAATTATTTTGGTTACAAAATAGATGCAGTTGAAACTACAGAGAGACTAGGACAGATGTGTCTTTCAAAGCTGCAGCTTGGGGCAAAACAGATGTGAGTCTTCCATTCCCAAGATTCTTATGCAACTGGCCCTGGCCAGAGTCATTGGCACTTGGCTTACAGAGGAGCTGGATTCCCATTAGCTAAGTTCCTTTACAAATGACACCACTGGAGTTCGCATCACGTGAGTGGCGCAGGCAGCAAGGCTTTGCTGGGTGACACTGACATGGAGCCTTGGCTCCACAGTGTCAGGTGGCTCTTGACAGCTGTGTAACGGCAGAAGTTGGGGATGATCGTTGACTCTGGTGACACGAAAGCCTTGAGGCTTGGTGAGCTTTGATGTGGTCTGAAGGACATGCGTGGCCACAGCACCATAGTGCAGTGGGTCGTGACAGAGAGATTCTGATTTGTTGACACAATCCAGGGGGAGCAGAATGAAGTCACAGGGTTCAAAGAATCTTTCTTACACAGACCCACAAAGTGTCTTCAAGGAAAATATTATTTACAGGAATTTTGAACTGAGAGATACATAAAATATGCTTCTCCTCGCCCCTAGTGTAGACAGCGCTCAACTCTTAATCAGAAAGTGTGTTTCAGTAACACTAAGATGCCTGGACTAGCCAGGTCTGACCCTGGGAAGTCATGACTGTTTAGAGAACAAAGTTTGCTAAGAGCCAACTGTGGGCAGATTGCTGAAGTGCCTGACTTTTGTCTGCAGTCATGGCTTTACCGGAGAGAGAACAAGGTCACTGGGGAGTTATTAAGTATTGAAAAAAAACGCATCCAAATTCTGCAACCAAAATGAAGAAACGCTTCCCAGAACCGTGTGCCACCGTTGACTAGATTTGGAGTTGTTACAAAAAGCATGCATGTCCTTTGGAAATGTCTTAAGCAGAGCATGGGGTGGAAATGAGCCTCCTCGCCAGCATCCAGCACCCCCAATTCCTGGGGGAACCATTTGTCATGTCGTGTTCTCAGATGTCTCTGTGTATGCGTGCACTCACATATATCACACACACACACACACACACACACACACACACACACACGCCAGATGGCAGATGAGGTAATTCGTCTTTGAAGATTCAAATAAAATTGGCTGAGCCCCCATCCCACATGTGGTGGGCAGTCTGTGCCTCTCAAGCAGCCTCAGAGTTTGCAGTGGGGAGGGGAGGAAGACGTGTTTCCTAATCCCTTCTGCTTTTCAGCTTCAACTCTTGCCAAATTAGGTCAGGGAGTGATTGCTTTGGTATCCCAAACATAGACATGCTGTGTCTCTTTTTTTTCCCCCTTAAACCCCAGATGCAAAAGGCTTGAATTATTATTCTGCAGCAAATTGTCTTAGTTCATTTCCTGTCATCCTGATACAATACCCTGACAGGAGTTACTTGGGGGAGAAAGGGTTTGGTCCAGCTCACAGCTCCAGGTCACTGGGGTAACCATTTGTCATGTTCTCAGATGTCCCATTCTCTGCATATGCATGTACTCATATATAGAAGAACACACACCTCATACACACATGCATGCGCGTGCAAGCACACACACACACACACACACACCACATACACACATGCATGCGCGCTCACGTGCACACACACACACACAGTCCATCATTGTGGGGAAGTCAAGGCAGCAGGGACATGAAACATCACACCCATAGTCAAGAGCAGAGAACAAGAAGTTAACGCACGCATACTTACTCCCAACTCACCCCCCCCCCATGCCAGAGTCCTAGATTTAAAGCTGAGGACTGGCTCCACGCACTTTTAGGCTGGGTCTTCCCCACACTGATCAGCACATTTAAGGCAGTGTCTCCTAGGCAGACTTGGTATGGATGATCCCTCATTGAGACTCTCTTTTTCGGGGGATTCTACATTGTGTCAAACTCACAATTAGGCTAAATATCCCGTTCGTGGACCACTGCTGCCGGGGATCCCTGTTGATGCTCCATGTGTCTGTGTCTGTCCATTCACAGTCTGGTCATCCACCCATTCACAGTCTGGTCATCCACCCATTCACAGCTCCATCCAGACATCATCTATTCCATCTCCTCATCAGCCATCCCATCTGTGGTGCTACTATGAACTGGCAGCCTGGCGGGATTTGTAATCACCGTGGGACCATGTCTGAATGCGTCTCCGAGGGCATTTCCAGACCGATTTAACCGATCCACTGTAAAGGTTTGAATGAGAAACATCCCCCAGAGTACTGAGCATTTGAATACTTGGGCCCCAGGTGATGGAGCTGTTCTAGGAGGTTTAGGAGATGTGGCTTTGTTGGGGAGATAGAGCCCTGAAAGAGGGCTTTGAAGTTTCAAATGTTTACATGCCTTTCCAGCGCTTGCTCTCTCTCTCTCTCTCTCTCTCTCTCTCTCTCTCTCTCTCTCTCTCTCTCTCTCTCTCTCTCTCTCTCTCTCCCACTTTCCTTCCTGTTCGCCATTCAAGAGGTGAGACCTAAATTCCCACTTTAGCTGCCATGGCTCACTCTGACATCATGGACTTGGGTGGCCTCATAGTTCCCACGGGCCTGAGGGTAACCTTGAACTTCTGGTGTTCTGTTTCCTCCCAAGTGCTTGGCTTTCGAGTGTGTGCCACTGCACACGGAGTGTGCGGTGCTAGGGATCAAACCCGGGGTTCTGCAAAAGGCGCACAGGCAAAGAGCCCACCGAGAGGCACCTCCAGCTTGCTTTATTTCTTAAACACACCCTGTGGGAGGCGGTGTTGGTGAGCTCCATTTTGTCCCAGTGACTCCTCTCCAGACGATGATGATGGCGTTCGCATAGCATGGACCCAGGACAGAATCTACACCAAGAAGCCAAACTTAGGAGGTCAGGAGACCGCTGAAGAAAACCTCTCCGGACTTGCGTATGTAAGCTGAGGCCGTCATCATGCCTCAGCTGACTGCCCTTCCTCCAGCAGCTGTCCGTGTCAGAGAACATTTGGGCTTTGCTGACCGCATCCTGGCCCTTCGCTGTTTATTCAGGAAGACCCTCTTGGGATGTCCCGCCCACCTTCCCTTTCCAAAGCTAGCCAGGCCCAGAGTGAGAAAACTTATTCGGCGCTGAAGTCTTTCTTTCTTTCCTGCTCTCGCTCCGCCAAACTTCTCATCCCTCAGGGAGCATTCTTCTTTCCCCCAGATTCAGGTTTTTTTGGGGGGGAGACACCACCCATTATTCAGACAGGAGAAAGAGGTTCCAGAGGGAATTGTGGTCAGCTCTACGTTCAGTGCCCAAGCGCAGTTGGGCTTCCCATTTCCCGGTGCCTCCTGAGGGCCCTCTCATGTGATGCTGGCTGGATACGCAGAATTTGTCTGTTCCAAGTTCTTTGACTAAACTGTAGCACAGTGCCTGGTTTAAAAACCACATGTTACGTGGCGTGTCTTTCTCCAGTTTCCACAGAACCCAGCCGTGAGCCACCAACAGTGTGTGGGAAAAAACAGTCTAGATGTCTCCTTTTGGTTTGTGCTTTTCCTGGTGCTTGAGATGGAACCTGGGGTCTTGTGTGAACTAGAATGTCTCTCTCCCACTGAGACACACCACAGCCCCTTAAAGAGGGGTCTTTGGAGGGTGTTGTTCTCTGCCAGAACCTCTCTGGGGAGCCCAGGTCCCTTTCTCTTCAAATTTGCTCTTCATCCAGAGTCACTTGGCTTGATTCTAATTTTGATTGTTTACAACATAACCAGACAGAAGGAAAATGTGAAGGATGGACCAGAGTTAACCATAACTCAAAAACCATCTGCGGATAGCATTTAAGAACTTTGGTGCCAGGTGGTGGTGGTGCACGCTTTTAATCCCAGCACTCAGGATTCGAGACCAACCTGGCCTCCAGAGCTAGTTCCAGCTCAGGCTATAAGCTACACAGAGGAACCCTGTCTCAAAAAAAACAAAACAAACAAACAAACAAAAAACAAAACAAAAGAAAGAACTTTGGGACGCTTATGCATATGTCACAAAACAGCTCAGTTATCGACTTCTGCATGCTGCAGGTCACCTTCCCTGTAACTGATTGTCATTGTATTTTCTCTGTCCTCACTTTAGACCTCGGAGTCTCTACACTGGCTAATGCACTAGCATTTCACTCCCTGTGATTATTGCAAACATAGTTGTTCCCTATCTTCCAGGAGAGTAAATGATACCCCAAAAGGTCATCTCAAACATGAATTGTCCTTTTCCATCCAAACCCTAAGAGATGGAGTCACCAAGGTTAGAGCTTACACATGGCTCTATATGTTTTGGAAGAACACAGCCACAGGAGCTTGGGAAACAGGCGAGCTAGGATCATCTTTGGCAGGTGTAGGGAAACGGCCCCCAGGTTCTTCCTTTCTGCTGAAGGCTCAGGTATCTTCCAGGCCACAGCAGCTGTCACCATCATTGGTGACCTCCTCTCAGGTGAGTTCCTCCCAGCCCTGTCTCTGTTTCTTTGGTCCCCAATGATGTGTCTCCCAGGGTTTCCTGACCCTCTTACCCATCACACTGGCCTTGGACATGGTTGGGAATCATAGCATCTGACGAGGAACTTGGCCTCTCATCCCGTTCCAGTAACATTCTTAGGGGCATTTGGCGAGGACCCCTAAGAAATAGTTTGGAGGATTTGTGAGGGCCTGCCCACTGTCTGGAGTTCCTCTGGTCTCAGAAGTTCTCTGGCTATGCCAGGGACTTGCTAGTGTATGTCTTCCAGTTAGGGTCCCCGTCCTCATCCAGCATGGTCCCTGGCCCCCGCCATGTCCATGCAATGGACTCCCTCCTCCCATCTCTCCTCCAGGCCCCTAAGGATTTTCAAGGCTTTGCCACCTTCTTAAGCAGGTCATTGAATTCTACCTGGGAGTACGGAGCTTGGCGTTGTTAAATATACAACAAAGCCATCCCAAGAAAATTCTAGTCCTGTTATCTAACATCTCTTCAAACCACTTTTGGGAAGCAGCCCCTCCTGCTTTCAGCTCAACAACAAGCCCTTAGAGATTTGGCCCAGCTGTCCCTTCCCCGCAGTGCCGCCTTGCTCCTCCAGAGAAACGGGTCCTCTCTTCCCCACATTTGCTAAGTTTGCCACATGCAGCTTCCAAGACCTGGGGGAGTCTCACCACTACCACCCAGCGCTATGTGGGGCCTTATCAGGTGGGCACACAAAAGCTGTCTTGGGAGGAAGCTGAGAGGCCAGTTCTGGACTAGCCTGTTTCCCCTCGTGAGCTCCACGCAGGGCTGGTCAGGTCAGTCACCCTATGGGGTGTGACTCTTTGGGAACACTGCATAGTCCAGACAGGGCTCCTTCAGGGGATGTTTGAGAGCATGAAGCTCCTCCCAAGGTTATCAGGAGGGGTGCTCTGAGCATGACTGATCTTGACAGTCTTCGGGCTTCCTACAAGTCTGGGTCTCTAGACTTAGAGGTGGTTTTCTGTCCCTTTCCGTGGACACGGATAGTGTCGGAAAGGCTCTGAGACTATGATGTGTACTGAGTGTGGGGTCTGACCTGGAACACTGATAACATCAAGTAACGGCTGTGCTGGAAAACAAAAAAGCAAAGCCAGGGGTCTAGCAGAATGCTTTCCATTTTCACAGCGGGAAAACCTCCACCAGGGCTGAGTGCGACCTACTGAGGCAGAGTTCAGAAGGGACACTCGGCACCTCACCGGCACAGACAGTCACCATGCGGATGTGGCGTGTGGACTTCTGACCAGATGCAAAAGTTCATCTACTCACCTCAGATTACTGCACCCGCAGAATGACTCCGCCCGAGCCTAACCTGGTGCACCTGAGTTTGTTGGGATTACAAACAAGAGGACAGGTCAGGGGTTATTTACAGCATAGGTGACCCCCCAAGTAGCTACATCACTGACAAGCGCTACCCCAGCATGGATGATGACTTAGCTACCCAGCTGGAGTCCCCCCTGCTTCAGTTAGCCTTCCAGACCTTTGAGATCCTAGCATCTCCCAAGACCGTGCTCTACTATGGCACAATGACATATAGCCAGGGGACAGATGCAGGAGAGAGTGGATGGCTGGAATCTCAGGTGAGGGATTAATGCCCCACCCCACAGCCTTCCTTCTGTGAGAAACATGAACAAGTCTGATCTTGCTAAGGGTCAATGACAGTCACCCCAAGCCGTCCCGTGAGGGGGTGTCAACAGGCTGGGTCTTATTGATGGCCTCTTGCCAATATTCATCAACCCCTTATCTGTCCTGAACTGTTTTCTCACTTGCAGAGTGGCCATATTCTGTCGGCCCATCTGGAGGGTTTTGATGGAACCAGTGACAGCGTGGGACCATGCCAAATGCAGGCATCACAATGGTCCAGAAGGCAGGGGCAATGTCTCCTGTCTCAGGAGAGCATTGATTCCCAACAGTCCTGAGAAACCTGCTGTAGACTGTAGGGCCCTTTGACTGTGCTGCCCTATGGTTAACAGGCTCTCAGCTCCTCTGCTTAATGTGGGGTACTGTACCCACCTCTCTGCGGCCATCACTATAGGAACATGCAGGCGGTATGAAAGCCAGGGTCCCTTTAAATCTGGGTTCGGTGAGCTTAGGCTATGGTGTGCAATAGGAAGTGTTTAAGAGAGTGGAATCTGCTTAGAGACTTTGAGAACGGACTTCAACACTGAATCTCCTCACCTTTGCTCCCTCCCTCTGAGAAATGGGTCAAGAGGTGCCTTCCTACAAGGATGCACAATGGCCCAAAAGAATTAGTCTATTCTCTGGTTTGCTCTGGTCATAATGGCTGGGCTCACGGGTGCCAAGGTGCAGTGGGGGAGGGGCAGCAGAGCTGTCATTTCAGAGAGCATACCAGCCACCCCTGGACACCATGTCATAAGAGACCAGGGGACTGAAGAAGTTGAACTGCCAGTAAGGAATTGTTCCCTAGACAGACATGTGCAAAACAGCTCTGGAGAGCCTGGCTTGTGACTCACAGGCAGCGTCCCCCCACACTGCATCCGTGGGCAGCGTGGCCACCTTATGATTCACATTTTCCACGACTCTCCAGAAAAATGAAAACCATCTGGACACACCAGGACCACTCAGATGGACGCCAGAGCCCACACGGCTCACAGACTGGCATGGAAGCTTCCACAGTCCCGCCTTACCCAGAGCTTTCTCCCCAGCTGTAGCCCCTGTCTGCCTCCACCACCGTCAGACTCCAGGCCCACTGACCCAGAGGCCTCTGCAGAGGACACCAAGTGGACACAGAGGTGCCTGCCTGCAGCGAGGCAGGGTCCAAACTTTGGGGTCTTTTAAAATTCTCTTACTTGCTGTTTTGGGTAATTGTCCTCACACCAATCACAGGCCACCATGTGGTGCCTCTACCTTGAGTCCTCTCGTGTCTGACCTGCGCAGGGACACTAGGATTCCTCTCTGATTTAGGGTTTTGAAACTCGTGTAAGGGAGGTAGGGGTGTCCAGAAGGGAAGGGTGTCTTGGAAGGTTCCCAGCATCTGCCGTCTTGGGGAAGCAGCTCCCTAGGCGTGTACTGCCAGCTGCTAACAGTCTGATTCCTTTTGTGTGTGTGTGTGTGCAGACCTGTGAAGAATGTTCCCCTTAAGATAAGCCCCACCCACGTTTTAGATGAGCGAGCACCCGGTCCAATCTGAAGCCTGGCAAAGGGTGCTAGCCTTGCCAGCTGAAGAGCCAGACACCCTGGCTCTATTTCTCCTCCCACGCTGGCTGCCTGGCTCAGTTTCCTGGGGACCTTAATGGTCCGTCTAGAGAATGCCTAGAAACTCAAAGGAGACAGGCCCTGGGGAGCACTCAGACAGATCTGGGGGTGGGAGAACAGTAGAGGAAGCGTCAGTTATGAAGTCACTGCTGTGGGGTCCTGGGGTGCTCCCTGCCCTTTCTGGCTGGAGGGTAACTTGAGTACCCCCTTTCAGCAGCCACTGAGTTCCATGAGCCGTACATTAGTTACCCCTCTAAGCCCACATGTCAAGCTCCCACGGCTGTAAGAATCCTCCCACTCTCCCATTCTTACAGACAGGCTAAATTCCCAACCATTGCCCATGCCATCCCCTCTATGGGCTTCACCCCTATCCCCCTACCTCCTCCCATTCCACTGCTCCACCCTCCCTCCCCCAAAGGCTAGGACCCTGTTCTTGGCACCTCTCCAGGTCTGAGTGGTGTCTTGTCACTGGAAGACAGCAGAGGCCTGTGTGATAAACAGTGGCAGGGCTGGTGGAGAGGTGGGCCCAGGAGGCCCTCTGCCTGGGTCATGCGTATGAGCAGAAGATACAGAGCCGGAGATGTGGAGGGTGGAGGATGGATGGGGGATGGGTAGCCAGTCCAATGGAGGATGGGTAGAAGACAGCCTGGCTGTAGTTAAATGTAAGGGGAGGGGGAGGGGAGAGACAAGAGCAAGAATGACAGTCGTGGCTCTGTGAAGCTACTGAAGGCCTGCCCTTCCCAGGGAGACAATTTGTGCTCCACACTGCAGAGAGTACCAGCTGGGAAACAGAATACCATTTGGAACGTGCACCCAGGAGTTGGGGCGGGGGAGGGGGCTGGAAGTCGGGGCCAGCACTCACTTCCTTTCTGGAAGCATGGCTGGAGAGAAGCAAGGATGATAGCATGCTGGGTGTGCAAGGACTGGCGTTCCTCTGGCTTTGGCTGGGCCCGGGGCGGTTCAGAAGCATGGTGGAAAACCACTGCTGAGTCTACAAAACACCCCCTGGCCAAACGCCCTGTGCTTCGGAAAGCGGTTGCCGCTCCTGGCCAGACCAGGAACCAGAACCAGACAGTCTTTTCACGAGGTGACCCTTCGCAAGGAAGGAGACCAAGAAAGGCCTCTCAGAAGTGAAGTAGCCTCCCCCACTTAAGATACTGGAAGCAGCTGCCAAATGGGCCACCTCCCTGTGTTTCAAGGCTGCCATCTGGTGGAAGGTCAGGGAATAGCAAATACCTTAAACTAGGCCCTTTCCCTCCAGGGTCTCCTGTAACTATTGATTCAGTTATTGAGTGTTACATACCCCCTCCCCCATAAGGAGCTTTCCAACTGGGAGAAAGCATCTCTAGGCCTAGTTGATTGACTGGCAAACAGAGAAGGTAACTGACCTTCACGCGCCTCGCTCCAAATCCCTTTGTGTCTCCACAGTACCAGTCAGCAATGCACAAGATAGCTGGCACTCCAATCTTGCCCAGCCTTTGACAGCGGCGTGTGCTTGTGTACAGGGTGTGGATGGCTACAGAGATCAGTGTCCTCAGGAACCACTCGCCTGCATCACCATGGAGTCTGACGACTATCGCTCCTGTCTGTCCGGCTGCACCGTGCTTTTCTCACGATCCATCAGCTACCAAGACCCACTATTGGCAAGGTCAAATGATGTCCTCTCTGGTGAAGGTTCTGGAGTGGGACAGCTTAGCCAGGAGGGTGGGGAGACGTGGGAGCCCATGCTAGGGTGATATGCTTCAGGACTGGAAGATGACTGACATCCTCGGTGAGGAAACAGACGCTCCCGAAGACTGTACCCACAACTTCTGCCTCCAGAGCATCAAGACACTGCATCCCTGTGACGTTGGGCTTTGGCATTTGTTGTATTTGGCTTGGAACGTTAATGCGGACACGGCCTCAGGGTCGCGGTTGAGCAGCTGGACCGACATCAGATCTCACAGGCACGGCGGTGTGCAAACTAGTGTGTTTGCACTATTGCACCCCTTGGGCTGGTTTCAGATCCTTTTTTAAATTGATTTCTTAAGGCTAGTGAACGGCTCAGTGAGTCAAGTACTTGCCACTCAATCCTAATGACCCGAGTTTTATGTCCCTGGAACCAACACAGAAGTGGAAGGAGAGACCCAACTCCACAGTTGTCCTCCGACCTCCACACACAGGCTGTGACAAAGGGCATGCCCCATGTCACATATGCACAGACACAGTAATAATACATGCTTTTGAGTTAAAGTAATTTCTCAGCATTTTGAAATAATGACAATTCTATATCGTTTTTTTTTTTTATCTGAAACTCACATTTACACATGATGCTATCTGGACTTTGCAGCCCTTCCAAACCTTTCTCTTCCACCAGACTTTGAAGACTATTTGGTCACTATGGCCCAGGGGCACAGTTTAAAGAGGTGGCATGGTACTGGAAGACATGATCAAAAGCCAGTTATCTCCCTGCTCGACCTTTCTACTTTTAAATAATATGTCCAACCTGGTATGCTGATCTCTTTCGCTTGTGGGTCTAGAACTGAAGATGAAGACTTAGCTCGCTGGACCTCAGGCTGAGCCTGCTCCTCTCCTGTCTTCTCTCTGTGACTGAACCATAGCATTTGAACTTCGAAAGACCTTCCTGAATAGCAACAAAGGGGACTAGAGGCACCCCAGGGTCACACCACATGCCGAAGGTCACAGTTTGGAACACTGTTGGAGAGAATATGGAGATTGGAATCTCAGGTTCCCGAGATGGAGGCCCTTATTCCCCAGGCCACATCTCATCTCACCAAATAAAGAATGTGTTAGAAGGGAGACACCCTGACAATGGACATATAAGGAAGGGCACACTCTTCAGAAGAGGAGCCCGGGGGTGCTGTGAGATCCCAGGACCTGTGACTCTGGGAGACAAGCAACTTGGGAAGGGTATCACCTTGGACTCCAAGAGGCTCTGAGGCCCCCATCCGTTCTGACAATCCCTCAGGATCTGGCCAGACCTCCTGGCTCTGCTGTGGAAGAATGTGCCTACCACTATGGAGGACAGAAGAGACGGCCGGAGCCCAGCATCGAGACCGCAGCATTCCCAGAGCAGGTTGGGGACTTACAGAAGAGAGAGGATACTGTCCCCATCTGTGGCATTGGGGCCATTATCTACAAGTCAATTCCCTTGTGATTAACTGGTTGATTAGCTTTCCAGGACAGAGTCCTGCTGGGAAGTTTGCAGTTAGTGTTGCAGACACCAAACCCTGTGTGTGAAATTAAGAACACAGAACTCCCCAAATGCATGCCCCAAAGGCAAGCTGGGACAGAGGACAAGGTGAATGCCACAGACTAGGAACAGCCTAGTGTTTCCGAAAGGTGGATTTCTCAGTAGTAGGGATCGGTCCTGATGGCAGATGGCTTTCACTTAAGCAGATGGGGGGCTATCCCAGACAGTGCTAAAGCCACACAAAAGGTCTTCCTCTCTTCCAACCTTAGCTCATTCATCTATGGAATCAGTCTCTGAGCACTACCTATCAGGTAGCCATGAGAGTTACCCAATATATGGCCATCTTCAGCAATGGCCTTTGATGACACACAGCTTAGAGCCATGGGCTTCTTTCCAGCACCCGTGACCAGAGCTTGAGAGTACTGTGAGACCAGAGTCTGACTCTATTCTTAACTGTCCCTGTGTCAACTGTCTCTTGTCCATGTGGCCAAGACCTCTTTGCTCCATCCTTCTCCTCCACCACCTTTCCTTGCAAAGGGCTTTCACACTGCCAGAACTCTGCTATAACATGCCCTGGATCAGCAGGCTTTACTCACCAGGGGCTTGTTTGCTTGGCTTTACCCCTGCACTCTTCCTAAGCACATCCCCAGAGGAGTGCTAGCTGGGTCAGGGAGATGTCACTGGATGGCCATTCTCAACTCTTCCTCAGGGTCCACCTGGGACCTGTCCCCAGTCCTCCAGGGAGTGTGGGGATTATGTTGGCATGACCTCATATAGGGGATCTCAAGTAGACTGGATGATGAGGTGGCCCTAAAGCCTTAGTAAGTGGGGACCTCTGCTTTTTTTGCCCAGACTGACACAGGGCTTTTGAACTGGGACAAATACCTCTCTCCTATGTTTTGCTTTCTGTTGCTGCCATGAGCATTATGGGATAAGTAGCTTGGGAGTGAAAGGGCTTGTTTCATCTCACAGCTTACAGTTTGTGATGAAGCAAGGTCAGGGTGGGGACTCAAGGCAGAAAGCAGAGCAGAGGCCACGAAGGAATCTTATTTACTGGCTTGCTCTCCATGGCTTTCTCAGTTCGTTTTCTTATGCCTCCTAGAATCACTTGCCCAGTTGAGGCACTGCCCATGGTGGCTTGGGTCCTCTAACCTTAATCATCAGGCAAAAAAATGCCCCACAGATGTTTGCCCAGGTCAATCTGATGTGGGCATTTTCTCAGACTGAGGTTCCTCCAGCTTGTATCAAATGGACAAGCACTAATCAGTATAACTACCTTTCTAATTATCCCAATGTGCCCCCGCTCCAAGAAAGGCTCTAAACAACCCCTCCATTCCTGTGTGGCTTTCACAATCCCACCTTCTGAAGGTCGTGTTTCTCGCAGTAGAACAGTGTGGAGGCCAGTTTCCTGGTGCTTTGGAGTTACACCAGAGGGTGGCCTGTGTACCGGGCCCTGCTATTTCCACAGTTTGGTGTGACTCAGGTCTAGCCCACCGTCCCCAGATGACACCCCTCATTCTTACCCAGCCAACCACACACTCTCAGGAATTCCCACACTCACCCCAGCAAATACTAGCAGCAAATCTGTTTACTCCCCAAAACTTTCTTACTAGAGTTGTGTTCTCAACAGCAAGAACGAATCTGAGGGGCTAAACACTTTCATGCAGAATTAGGTAAGGGAATGCAGGAGGCTGCCTTGCCTTGCTCCCGGACTGTTTGTTTGCTTATTTGTTCTTTAAGTCTGGCTTCTCCAGAAGTCGTGCTTTGGCTCCTCTCTCCCATCACTTTGCTCAGCCAGGAGCTGGCAGCAGCAGCCCTGCAGCATAAGCAAGAAGCAGCTCAGTTCTCCAGAGCCCGCTATGCCATCCAAGAAGGAGCTCCTGCCCTCAGGGTGAGGTGGGAGCCCAGCCCTGGGGAGGTGAGCATGGGTCACTGGCCTGAGAACAATGGTGGCTACAAAGCTCAGTTGCTTGTTTCCTATTTATTTATTCTGAAAATTTCCCATGATGCCAGCTAGGGTTCAAGAGCCATTCAGCCATTATATTATCAAATAATGATGGACAGAAGTGTGAAAAGCCACCCCAGAAGGAGCCAAGGATGGGTTTTCCAGGGACCGTTGTCCACTGAGAAAATGGTACCCTGTGTTCTCAGACCCTTGGGCAGGAGAATCTGACCCAGTCATAGAAGTGCAGTAACATGGTAAGAATATGGGGATCTAGAAAGTCTTCCCCCAGTGCTCCTGGAGGTGGGGCACTGAGTAGCTTAGGACCAGAATCCAGGGGAGGGGATGCAGGGAGAACACATGACCTTTCCCTGAGTTCTTCAGGCCATCTGAGAGCTCTGTGGGCTGTCCTGGCTCTGCACACTGTGCTTGCAGGAATAGGACAGTCTTGGGCTTTCTTCACATCCAAGGTTTAAGGCGTGGTGATGGAGGTGGGCCTCTAAAGGGACAGGAGACTCAGCGTGCCTCCTGGGCCACCTGGAGGAGACTGAGTAGAGCATCGAAGGTAGGCCATTCAGAAGCCCCACCCTGAGGGACAAAGTGGAGGACTCTCAGAGGGAAGAGGCAGAAAGAAAAATACACCTGTACTGAGCACACACGGAATTATGTTGTTATTGTTCTCCCCTCACACGCCAACTGCTTACACAGCATTTCAGAGGTATTCAGTACGGAAAGTGATCTGCAGAGGAGTTCAAGGCTATGGGAGGGGAAGGGAGGGGAGAGGAGGTGGCTCAGCAGGTAGAGGTGCCTGCTTTCAAGCCTGTCGATCTGAGTTCGAGTCCCAGGCCCCCAACGGTGGAAGGAGGAAGCTGACTCCCATGTGTTGTCCTGTGACCCCCACACATCACTATGCACATCCAAACACCCCATAAATTAAAACTGCATATTTTTAAGTGTAGGAAGAGTATGTAGAAGCTATGTGCAAATGTCATAGCATTTTCTGTCAAGGAACTGTCTTCGGTCGATCGAATCCTCAGTTTAGGGTCTATGGATATGAAGGCTGTCCACTGTTCTCTCTGCTCTGCTAGATTCCCCACTATCAACTGTGACACGAATGAGTGATGATGTCTTACAGTATCTGGGACTCTGATGGCCGCTGTCTTTGTCTTTCTCATTTTCCTCGATTCCTCCGATTTGCCGAGTCTTTCCTCAGCCTTCTCAAATTGGCTGTTGTGCCTCCAATCACTAACATCTCTGCTCAACCTTACTGTCGTTCTGATCTTGTAATCCAACTTCCCTAGAGTCTCCCCGGCTCACAGGGCCTGGAGATCACATGGTGCTCAGACCCCCGAGGCTGTGAGTTCTCCAGCCACTAAGGACCAGTGTGTCTGTGGGTTGCAGGCACATTTGGATGCCGGGCAGTTCACACGTCTTCCTGGTTTTACTATCTGTGGGCTCTTAGTAAGTCTCCTTTTCTTTGGATGTATCTAAGGCTCGGTGTCCAGGTAGGCATGTGCAGCCAACAAGGATACACTCTGTCCCCTCCTGTTCACGTTCACACTTTTGCACATGTGGAAGCTTGCCTGGGAGTGCTAGGAGTGTCTGGTGACATAACTCTCCCTATGCTTGCTCTCTTGCTCTCTGGCCTTGCTTGCAGCAAGCAGTGCCCTACCTCCAATTGACCAAGGCATCTCCTCTTCTCCTGCCATCTGCTGCTAAGACTTCTGTTTCTTCTCAATAATGCATCTGAGCCTTGAACGGTTCTGTGCAGGCCTTGGGATTAAGCCCCTGCTGGTGGCAGCGGCTGCTTGGCAAGGCAGCCATTCTGGTAACTAACATACAATTGTATTGACTGAGCTAGGGAGGCACAGCAGCTCCCAGGTGAAACATCTCAGACTCTGGGTTTTCCCACTCCAATTGTTTGTCTTGAATAAACATTCTGTTGGTTGGTTGTTGGGTAAAGTTTCAGCCCCCGAAATGGTTGTTTGGATAATTTTATCCAGTTTTATTATCATGATTTTCTGTCACTCCAGAAGTCAAGGAGCTGACAAGTTCACAAATGATGGATCATCCTGGCAAGGCCGTAATTGATGTTTTGTTAAAACATCTGTATGGCTCAATCCCACGCCCAAATTGCATAATCCCCATGTCAGCACGGAGACTCAGAAAAGCATCAGACTGACCGTAGGAATACTTGGCTTTACCCTCTGCCAAAGTCACCAGCTCAGTGGTTCCAGATCGCCATCGATTAATCTCTCTGGCTTTCGGGGTGTGTATGGATGGGTGGGGCACCCAGAATTAGCAATGTAAAAATTAGATCCAGTAATGAGACATATGTGTTCCGGAAACTAAAATATACTCCTAAAGTTTACTGCCCGGCATGTGGGGGCGGGGAGGTTCTATGCTGTAGGCTGTGACCCGCAATGAACAATGCTGAAACTCTCTTTGTCCTCAGGGAGCATACTGTCTGATAGGAAAGCCAGGCGTCACTGTGCATGCAAGAGTTTGAGCACCACTGCAAATAACACCCCGCTGTTCTTTTTCAAAATCTTTTGCCAAGGGAGAAATGAGGTGCTAGTATCCAATAGATAGAAATGAAAAATATCAGTTTTGTCAGTGACAAGGTTAAGTAGAAAGGTGGATCCATTCTTTTTTTTT
>NC_022030.1:61156674-61157180 GCF_000317375.1 Microtus ochrogaster
ACACTCCTTACATCCCCCAAACCCCAAAACAGATTCAGTGAACCTGATCAGGTGAATGACAAAGGAGGAGGTAGGCGGATGATGGAGGAGGTAGGTGGATGAAGGATGATGTAGGTGAATGAAGAAGGAGGTAGAGGGATGAAGGAGGAGGTAGGGGATGAAGGAGGACGTAGGGGATGAAGGAGGAGGTAGGTGGATGAAGGATGGTGTAGAGGGATGAAGGAGGAGGTAGGCGGATGAAGGAGGAGGTAGGGGATGAAGAAGGAGGTAGGGAGATGAAGGAGGAGGTAGGGGATGAAGGAGGAGGTAGGTGGATGATAGAGGAGGTAGGGGATGAAGGAGGAGGTAGAGGGATGAAGGATGAGGTAGGGGGATGAAGGAGGAGGTAGGGGGATGAAGGAGGAGGTAGGTGGATGACGGAGGAGGTAGGTGGATGATGGAGGAGGTAGGGGATGAAGGAGGAGGTAGGGGGATGACGGAGGAGGTAGGTGGATGATGGAGGAGGT
>NC_022030.1:61157642-61204333 GCF_000317375.1 Microtus ochrogaster
GGGGGGAGTGTACTGTTGAGGGTTTGGACCAGAACGGTTGGCTAATTTTAATCAATGTCTCCTCAGAAACCAGAAGGGGAGATGCTCTTAGCAGGGTATTCGGGAAACTCCAACACCTCATGGTTGCATGGAGGAAGGAGGAAGAAAGAAACAAACTAAGGAGCCTCCTGGCTAAGAGGCACATGAAGGAGTAGTGCCTCGGCCCAGCAAAGAGCTGTTCCTATATAATGTAGTCCTCAGTCCAGGCTGCTCAGGAAGTCAGGGCTGGTGGGTAGGAGGCCTATGTGTCTACTGGGCTGTCTGATGTCCATGGTGGGAGCCAAGCCAAGGAGACATACAGGAGGCCTCCAGGCTGTCCGAATGGAGGACTGAGTAAGCAGAAGTAGAGACAGAGAGTGATAACAAGGGCTTGGTGGGAGGTAGAGGGTGCTTAACTAGGGGGAGGAAGGAAAGGTGGACACTAGCTGCAGGGCATGCATGGAAGGCAGTTGCTCTGACCGTGGGAGCGATTTGGGCTGTTTAGCTGACTCTGATTTTCTATGTGTGCCTAATTGTGACCAGTTGAGGGACATGTCATGGGTTCATTGGTGTGACAGTCAGCCTGTTGAAGGTTCAGTGGGGTGCAAATACACCTGTTGCTCTATAGACGGAAAAAAGTGGGGAGGGGATGCAGAGCCACAGGAGATGCCTAGGTCTGCAGCCTGGGAGAGCTGTTCCTTCCTGGATTGCAGGAAGAAGGGGAATCTAAGAGAAGGCGCGGGAAGTGCAGATTTGCCGGGGTGAGAGCCACAGAAAATGGATTGTCTCTGAGAGAGAAGTGAGATCTCAGGAGAGGAAGGAGTTAAACAGGGCACGAAGCCAGAACAGAATGGAGAGAGTGGGTCGGTTGGACAGTGTTGGCGTGGACCACTAATACTTAACCTGTGGGTCTCAATCCCCACCGGGGTCGCATATCAGATATTTACATTACAATTCATAACAGTGCCAAATTGCAGTTACGAAGTAGCAATGAAAATAATGTTATGGCCGGAGGTCACCACAACCCGGGGAACTGTACTGAAGGGTCACCGTGTGAGGAGGTCGAGAACCGTCCTGGACTTTCACAGACCCGCGTTTTGTTTCTGTTTTCATTTTTCAAGTGTAAGAGGCTTTCAGTATGATACGGATTTGCTGAATTCTTGAAGTGTTCTCTGCTCTTCTGGGTTTCGTACTTCCTCACTAATCCCACCAGGGCTTCCATTAATTGTTTCCAGACTCTATAAAACTAGGAGCTTGGCAGGGACGACCCGCGCCGCTCACCCTGGGCTGGGAAAGACACATTTCCAAGGGTGGTAATGGTTGGGGTTCTTCTCCAAAATCTTAATGACCAGAATATGTCACAGTTTGGTTCCAGAAACACATATTGATAGAATCAATTTGTCTTCATATACTTTTCTCCCGGAATGACTGAGATGCTCCCCCGAGAGGCCTGACTTCCTTGGTTCAGATCTAGACCGGGACTTCTCTCCCTGCCCCCTTCCCCCCTTCTCCCTCTTCCTCTCCCTTGCCTCTCCCTCCCCGTCTCCAAGAACTAGTACTTTCTCACTGCTGCCAGAAAATACCCAATGGAGGCAACTTAAGAGGGGAAGAATTTATTTCAGTTTGTGGTTTGACAATACCATTAGTCCATTGTGGCAGGGAAGGAACGGAGGTGGGAGAGGCTTGCTGTGGAAGGAAGGAGTGAGGCTGCTCGTTCCCTTCCTAGTGGGCCAAGGAGGGACTCGTTGCCCCCTGTCATGGCTGCTGCGGTGATTAGTTTAATAGTCAGTCAGACACACTCTAGAATCCCCTAGGAAGAGAATATCAACAAAGGACTGTCTAGGTCAGGTTGCCCTGCGCACAAGTCTCTGGGGGATTGCCTGGATGGCCTTAATTGATTTTGGAAGATCTAGCCTGAAAGTAGGTGGCGTCATTCCCTGCTTTGAGGCCCTGGACCAGGTGACAGTAGACACAGTCAGCTGAGTACTAAGCATGCGTGCAATCATTTCTCCCTGCCCTTGGCAGCAGATGTGACAGCTGCTTCAAGTTTCTGCCTTGAGTTCCCTAGAGCGATGGACCGAGACCTGGAACTGAGGGCTAAAATAAACCCTTCCTCCCTGCTGAGTTCTTTTGGTTAGAGTACTTTATCATCACAGCAACAAATGGCACTAGGACCCCTGCTGCTGGCTTGTCTCTAGAGACCAATGTCCTTTTGGGATTGCTTGTGTCTGATGACAAACCTGTAGACTGTGAAAAGCAGGGCTAGTCTGATTGGGGTGGGGGGTGGGCTTGTGCATAACAGAAATGTCACATCATCTTCTGTCCCCCCTCGGGAACCTCTGTCTTAGCCAATGTGAACAGGGCTGGCCAGAGCACTCCCTAGTCACCCATTGGCCACCGCTGTACTTCCAGTACTGTTTCCCAGTCCCGTACCCTTCCAAACATGTTTGGAACATTTGGGGGACCCCCCCAGGACCCCACCCCATTGTCTTCCTGAGAAGCACACACAGTGTATACCAGCTAGCCCTTCCCTCCAAGCCCCCCCCCCCGCTCCCTGGAGTCCCTGAAGATGCTCCTGAAGGTGCTGGACTGTGAACTCAAGCTGCAGTGTCCACTGTTAATGCACCCCTCAGTGCTGCTCTTGCAGCCATCCGTTGCCATGGGAATTTGGGAGACAGCAAGTCTGATGTGTGAGCTCGTCACTTTGAGCCAGGAGTAGTTAGTTGGTAGTTGAAGATGCTCATGCTACGGGTTTCTCTTCGGCATGGTGCTTTGGTTCAGGATGAGAAAGGGGTGTGGCAGCCAGACTTGAAGCATAACAGACACCCAGGCAACACCTAGCCTGACCCATCTTTCCCTTTGTGAGCAGCAAAGACTTCTCAGGGAACACTTGGGCCTCGCCACATGGGGTGTGGTTCACATCCGTGGTTGGAAACCCTCGATCTGCAGATGACTTTGCCCTTTCCCTGTGGTTAGAAAGGGTCCATTAAAGAAGAACATGAAGTATACTGTGTCTTGAAGATATAATTTTCCCACCCACAGCTAAGGGCTGATGACCAAAAGCAGTTCCCTCAAGCCTAAGAAAAGATGGCCAGCCTGTGGGAACATGAGTCAGTGGCCTTGGCTCTGGGAAGATCTTCGGCTCCCACAGTGCTGGCTGGGGTCACGCAGCCCACTCTCTCTTCCTCTTGTGTCAGAAACTTACCCACGATGCAGCATTTATGGGCAAGAAGTCTCTAAAGAGGTGAGAGGAATTGTGGGTGCAATGGTCTCCTCTGTGGAGGTCCAAGGCTAAGGAAGACTGTCTCAGGCTCAGACTTGCTGCTGCTCAATCCAGTCTTCCTATGTGGGGGCAGAGGCTGACTCCAGCTCTAATGCCCATGCCCTATTTGTCTAACCACATGTGGTTTCTTCTCCCTGCCCTGGTGTTCTCGACATTCTGAGAAGACTCTGTGGCCTTATAGACCAGCTCAAAAGGCCGCCGGAAGAAGGCCAGTCCTGGCTGGCTCACCTAGGCACAGTAAGGCCCACTCTGATCATCTTAGATGAATGACCCGGTGGTCATCCTTGGGGTGATGACACACACTCTCCATTCTAGCTCTCAGAACATGAAGTTGCAGTGATTGCGTGAGGGATCTTTGAGGATTAGGCCCCCTAGGTCTCTGGTGGCCTTCCCCTGCTCTCCAGGCCTCCCGAGCAGTTATGCCATACATGACTTCTGCTCCAGCTCTGTTCCTGTAACGTCTCCCAGCCTGAGATCCACCTTCAGATGGTTTTCCCTTCCCTGTGACCCTCAGTTTGTGCCATTGGGAATGTGCCAGGCTTCCCACAACAGGCCTGCCCTGCTGTCTTACAAGCCAGGCAACATCATTTGGTAAGGAAAAGACAGTGAAGATGTATACATGAGGAATCTCAAGCCCAGGGCCCACAGGACATGGTCATTGACAAGAAGGAGTGCCATGGGTCGTAATGTGAGGTCATAGTATCAGCAGGGGCAGCAGTGACCAGCTTGTATAGCTTGCAGAGTCAGGAGGATGGACCAGGACCCTCTGATACTCAGACTGCCCAAGAGAAGTGGAACCATCTGAGCTATTAGTAAAATCTCCCCATTTATAGCTGACAATACATTGGTGTGTCAAAGCACACACCACACACACACACACACACACACACACACACACACACACACACACACAGGATCTATAAACCATAGACTGTCTGGTCCATGGGCCATTTATGAACTCTGCTCTGGATGGAGTTGTCTAACAACAAAAATAAAATGGTGATGTTGCTGACAGCAAGGGACACTGGGGGCTCACCAAGGGCTGGTGGTATCCTGGGTGTCCTCTATGACCCTCCCTTTCACTGTGGTTCTATCAAGTCTATAGAAACAGCTATCACCTCCTGCTTTGTTCAAGGATATGGGGCAAATCACTTTAAAAGAGGCTAAGGGATGTCCCCCAGATCACATGCCTAGAAGCTTCTATGGCTAGGCTCTCCCTGGGCAACCCTGGCTGTCACACTGTATCTCCGTCAGCATCTCTATGATGCTGGGCAGGGAGTTCATTCTTCTAAAACATTGATAATATTATTATTTACTTTAATCATTAATACTGCTAATAATATTATTACCAATAATAATAACAAATACACAAAAATGCCAAGTGGCCCCTCTAAAGAGCTCGAGTCAAATGCAACTCTTTTCTTTCTCTTTGGATTCCAGATATTGCTTTATTTTTTTTTTAAAGCAAATTTGGCAGAGTTGTTAGTCTACTACAATTCCCATTTGGGAAGAAGAGCTGTCCCTTTTGGAACAGATTTCCTAACCCCTTGGTGGTGCAATCCCACAGTGGAGAATAAAAAGTGTGTGTGTGCTTGTGTAAGTGCATGTGTGTATGTGCATGTGTGTGTTCATCCATGTATGCATTTGCATGTATGCAAACTCACCAAACATTGTTTTTCAGCTTCTTATCACATCCCCACCGCCTCCACATCCCTGATGTAGCCTGTCTATGGCTCTTCCATATTCGGTCAGAGTGTTGGTAGTAACTTCCCACCTTCCTTGCAACTGACTGTCTCAGGACGTTTCCTGCTCAAGTTTGCTATTTCAAAAATTACAAAATGAACCTCTGAGTGTTTATTAGCCTTTTAATGTGTTGATGCTTAGATTTCCAGAGTGGAAATCCATGAGTAAAAAATATCATAGACATCTATGATATTTTATTAATATCATAATATCATTAAATGTGTTGCAATATTCTTTACAAAACTTTTGAAATGACTCATTCTCCATCTAAGAGTGAATGGAAGGGCCACTGCTACACCTTCCAGCTTTGAACAATGTTATTTAAGCACAAGCCAAAAAGACAAAGGGGGGAACAAACATTTTAATTTTTAAATTTAATTTTTATTTTTCTAATGATTTATTTTATTTTTACTTAGGTATCTTCATATGTGTGTGCATCTTTGTGGGGTTATGCATCCATGAGTACAGGTACCCTTAGAGGCCAGAAGAGGGCGTCAGAACCCCTGAAGTTGGAATTATAGGCAGCATGGGTGTTGGGGACCAAGCTCCAGTCCTTGTCAAGTCCACTGTGTATGCACTCTCAACCTCTGAGTCATCTTTCCTATTTTTTGTATTATTTTTAGTTATGTGTTGGGGGTGCATGCTGCAGTATGCTTGTGGAGAGCAGAGGACAGCCCGAGAGTCAGTTCTGAACTTCCACCAAGTGCCAGACAGGGACTGAACTCAGGTCATCAGGCTTGGTAGCAGGTGCCTTCCCCCCATCGAGCTGTCTCGTCAACCCAAGCCTTCTGTTTACAAACTGCCACTGCACGGTGCTCATTGTGAGAGGGACAGCCATCTTGCCTTTCACCGGGAAGTCCCTTGCCTGGTCAGTGGTGTGGCACGAGCTGAATGGCTTTGCTAGAGAAGTTTGGTGCCAGGAGTGTTTCAGATCATGAAATTTACCTGGATTTCCTTTTTCTCTTGATTTTTGTGGCGCCATTATCACAATGCTTTAATCATGATTTCTTGGGCATGGGTGATAGCACCAATTATGCCGATTGCTTTGTAAAATACCACTGAACCCTTAGGTCACATGGCTTTGATGCTCCACCAGAGACTAACAAACCAGAGGCTGGCAAAATGGCTTCGTGGATAAAGATGCTTGCTGTGCAAACACGACAACCCCAGTTCAAGCCTCAGAACCCACCCGAAAGGGAAGAAAAGAACTCATTCTGCCACGTTGTCCTCTGACCTCTATACGTGTGCTGTATGTGCCCACACAACACACCAATACACACATATACCATGCCTTGTGCATACACGATAATAAATTTAATAAGGAGCTAGCAAACTGATCATATAAAGTTTGTTTAAAGACTTCAGAGTGAAATTAGTTGGAAAGGACCATGTTTCCGTGATGAGGATTGAGGCCAAGTCATCCAAGCTCAGTAGTGAAGACTGGACAGAGGTCAGGCTCAACTGACCACGGCGACCCTTGCCATGTTGTTTGACTTTGAAAAGAACGCAAGCGAACATTTATAGGACTCCCTAGCAAAGACCGACCTAGAAGCTCACACATGTGTGTTTGTGTCTTGGAGCTTTTGCAGCTGGACTGCGAAGCAAGGCAGTTAGCGTGCCTAGCCAAGACCAGCTGCGGCTTCAGCGATTGTTAAGCCAACACCGTTTGGGTCATTTAGATAAAATGTACATTGCCAACAGTTCAGAATGAGCCAGTGGGTCAAACTCATCGATTGGCAATGGCGTTCATCGTAAATGAGACGATAGTCAGCCGTCTAGATGTCAGTCACAGGATCTCAGAATCTGTCTTTTGAAAGTCACGTAAGACAGCAGATGCTCTCCATCCCGGAGCATTAGTGAATGCTCCTTGTCCAAGATGTCACCACAACCTTTCACTGTTTTATATATCTGTTGCATCACCAAACTCCCTCTAAAGTGATCCAACAGAATTAGGGAAAATACTCCATGACCGCTGACCGCTTGCAAAAGAACCCACCTGCCTTCTCTCCTGGCAATTTACACTAATGAATGGTGCCAGAAAGCTAAGTGGATCTGGAAAGACCTTCCCACCATGCACATGCTCCAGGCGCTACAGAATGAAGAGCTTCCATTAGCGGGGTATCCCAGTCCTGCCGAAGCTCCCGTCTGCAATCACTGTCTGCAGACGGAGGTGGGAAGGCAGTCGTGGGCGGTGTATGGAATCTGCTGTGTGGCTCTTGCTGAAGTGTCCTTTCCCAAGTCCGTGGCGAGGAGATAGAGGCTCAGTACTGGCCCTATGCTGGTTGTGGGCAGACACCCTGTAGATGCAGAGAAGCTGTCTTCAGCACTGATTTCCCGAGCTCACATGACCTTCTATTACCTTCAAATCCTGCCCAGCATGTTAAATTACATTAAACCCACAGAAGAAAGGAGAAGGGTGCCTTTGTTTTGGGTTGAGTTCCCTCTGCTAGAGAGTATGGAAGGATTGTTACTGTCTGAAGACACAAAGAAAACCAACAGTTACCCTGCTTAGGTGGAGAATGCCTATAGGAAGCAGAGCTGTTTCAAGAAACAGAAACAAGCTTCAAACAAGAAATCAATGTTCAGAAATGTGACAACATAGCCAAGTGATACTTGAAGATCCATTGTTTCATTCTCATGACTATTTCACAGATCTGGTCTGCAACAAAAGTAAATTTCTAAGGTATGTTTATGAGCAAATGCCAAGAGCAAAATAATTATGAGCTCAGAATAAATTAGACATTTACAAAATCACTCTATTACTCTGAACTTGCAAATGAATGTATCACCCAGATAGATTAAAGCAGTCCCTCAAACACTTACCCAACCCCCACTTCTATATATCTTAGTAAACTTCTGTACAGTTAGATTGGCCATTCTGGAACCTTGCTCAACACAGCAGGAACCACTGTAGATATCCATCAGCAGGTGAAGGGATCATGAAAACATGGCACCAACATAAAATGCAATGCTATTTAGCTAAAAAGAACAATAAAATTGTAACAGTTGTGGGAATTTTTGATGGACCTAGAAAATACAATATTAACCAAGGCCACCCAAACTCAGAAAAAAAAACTCCAAGTTCTCCCTCACGTGTAGATCCTAGCCTATAATGTGTACATACATGTACACATGTGAAGAGCTGTAAGTGAGGGTAGAGTGTAACGTGTAGAAAGGACACCAAGAAAAGGCGGTATTAGATGGTGAGGAAGACTGGAAATCAGGCAACGGCTGTGGAACTTGTGAAAAAGAACATGAAGCTAACTGATTTTCTAGTTTAAACTTTGTTATGGGTTTAATTTTATTTTCTTGCAGTGGCAAAGTGCAAGAAGATGCAGTTGACAGGGAGAGTGTATATCATATCCTTTCTGAGAATGGAAAAACATTGCAAATAAAAGAATCTGGAGCAGGGAGGATGGCTCAGCAGTTGAGAGCTCTGGCTGCCCTTCCACAAGTCCCAGATTCAATTCTCAACACCCATGTGGTTCACTATCATTCCTAAGTCTAGTCCCAGGGGATCCCACACCCCCGCCCCGATCTCCACAGGTACCAGGCCCGCAAGTAGTACACAAAACAACCACATACATAAGCAGTAAAATAAAACTCTTTTTTTATTTTAGAAAAAAAAGAATCTAAGGAAAAGAGATGTGGAGTCAATGAATCCACGAACCCTTGGGAATAAACCAGAGCCACAAGGAAAAGACACTATATCATTAAAATGTACTGTGGGAGGAAGCCAAGGCTGCTCATAGGTCAGCGACTGTACTTAGCTTCCTAGTGTCTCACAGAAGACTCTAGAACAGTGGCTCTCAACCTGTGGGTCGTGGCTCCCTTGGGAGTTGCAGATCCGATATTTACAGTAGCATGAATTTACATGATTCATAGCAGTAGCAAAATTAGTTACAAAGTAACAACCAAAAAAAGTTTATGGTTGGGAGTCCCCACAACATAGCGCTGCAACATTGGGAAGGTTGAGAAGCATGTCTCTAGGGCATTGGTAAGGTTCCTACAATTCAGTAATAGCAAAATGGGGGAAACAACCCAAAATGTTCTACAAGAAAGAATTCTTAACGACAACCATTTGCAAAGCCACTCAGTGTCCTTAATAACTGGGGCCAGGCACAATCTGTGGTACTGGATTTTTTGACTAGCATTAAGAAACAAGCAAGGCCGGGTGGGCGGTGGTGGTACATGCCTTTAATCACAGCACTCGGGAGGCAGAGGCAGGCAGATCTCTGTGAGTTCGAGGCCAGCCTGGTCTACAAGAGCTAGTTGCAGGACAGGCTCCAAAGCTACAGAGAAACCCTGTCTCGAAAAAACCAAAATAAATAAATAAAATAAAATAAAAATTAAAAAAAGAAGCCAGCCAGATGGCATCAAGCGTTGGTGAGGACATGTGCCGAGACCCTTGCTTATAAATTGGCTTCACTGCCTTGGAAAAGCCATTGGTTGGCCAGCAAGCCTTAGATTTGGAATCCTCCATGTGGGTTCTTCCTGCTGTTTACTGGAAACATTTGGGGCTCAGTGGGGTGGGAACCGCTCTGTGAGAAGATTTGGCTGAGGGGTAGTCAGGGCCCCACCAGGAAGCAGACACTGCTGCTCTCACATGTGACTGAGCTGAAATTCTGTCTTTCCTACTCACCCACACCCCTTTCCTTCCCATCCCTGGAGAGGGCCTCCATGGATTGGAGGTCCTGCCTCCACCAGGGGCCACACTAAGGGATCCTCTGAAGGGGAGGCAGCCATTTTTTAGCCTGAGGGCTACGGAACCCCAGGCAGACAGGCCTTGTTCTGTGGATATTCTGAGCTGACCAGTTCTCTGTGGTGAGACCTGCAAGTGCAGTATAGCCTGTTCAGCTGCCATCACTGGTCCCTGCCTGCTTGATGCTAAAAGCTCCCTGCACTGGTAACTGGGACAGCCTCAATGTCCTCAGGCATGGCTGACTGTCCCCCAGAGGACAAAGCCACCCTGGTGAGGAGAGCTGCTTTAGGACAAAGTCAGGGAAGATGCTTAGCTTTGTGGCGCCCCCCACCTGTGATAGACTCGCCCAGTCTCCAGGGTGCTTTCCTTAGCAATTGCACCGGCAGGTGAGGACCATGCAGGACACCTCACACACCGGCTTCCTTTGCCCAGGCCTTCAGACCACCCCCAGGCCCCACCCAGCACTGAAGAGATGGACTTCCTGAGAAAGTCACCAGAATTAGTTGTTTGTTTTGTTTTTTTTTTTCCTTAATCTCTTTAGAAATCCGTGAGACCACTTGGAATTGAGGAAATAAGAGTTCTAGAATTAGGCAGATGCAGTGCAGAGCCCTGGCCATGCTGTTTCCAGCTGGACGGGTCAAGTTTCTGACCTCTGGGACTGGGGGTCAGATATGAAAGTGTAGAACACAGAGCATGGGCTCTTGTAGAGGAGGAAGAGGAGGAGGAGGAAGAAGAGGGAGAAAAGGAGAGGGAAGAGAAAAATGGGGGAGGAGGAACGAGGAGAGGGAGGAAAGAGGAAGAGGAGCAAGCCCTGTATAGCCCCCCTCCCCCCACCCCAACCCTCGCACAGATGTAGCTATGCACTACCCTTTCAGCTCACACGCATGCTCTGTCTTGGTCTGTCCGGCTTTCTGCACCTCCCTTCTTACAAGCTGTGTCCCCAGCTCACCACAGGGGATGAGAATGTCAACAAGGAGCAGCCAGCTCCCTCATTGCTGCCTCTGTTCCTTGTCCTCAAGAGCTGGGTAGTGCCGAGCTCGGTGCCCAGCTGAAAGCAGAGCTTGAGACTTTTGTAAACAGCTCCTGAGGTAACAGAGGACAGCCCAAGTAAACAAATAGGTGTGGCCCACAGAAGAAGATCTTGTGGAGCTTCAGGGCCAGGCCCAGGAGGGCCAGGCGGGTGGAGGAGGCAACTGAGGTGGCCTGTGGAACCAGGCCAGGGTGTAAACCAGGGCTGCAGAAGTGACATCATCAGGTGTCATTGGAAGGAGCCTTTTTCAAACCTCTCCCGCAGGATGCAATTGAGAGAGGGTAATACAAGGTGAGGAAAACCGGGGTACGTCAGCATCCCCACACAGTGCATTAATGCAGCCCATACACACATATACACAGATTCCCTTCACTCATTTATACACGCATGCATGTTGACTTACACACACACACATTATATACGTACACACGCACAGACGTACACACACACACACACACACACACACGCACACACGCATGTGCTTTCCCACAGTCAGACATCTGTTTTGGCCTCATGCGGACCACAGAGCACACATGTTTCTTCTCTCCAGTTTCCCATCTGTGAGACGTGCCAGCCTCCAGTCATCCCCCATAGCTCAGGTCTCCAGAAGGAGGCTCGTGTGGTTTGGCTCAGTTCTGCTCCATGTGGAGGCTGCCTCACCCGGCTTGAGTCACAGGCTTCTTGTTTGTTCAACCTTCAACAGGCTGGCCTTGTTTCAGGTGCCTTCTTGGGCAGCAGGAGACTGCTGGGAAGTGAGCCAGGTGCAGAAAGCAAAAGCAGAGGAATCCTTCACAAGGAGGGAAGAGGGAGGGTGGGGGTCAGGAACATGCAATGGGGCAGCTTGTAGCCTGGGGAGGGTGGGGCCCAGGACACCCAATGGGCAGTTTGTGATCTGCCCGTGGACCTCTGGTGCCCCCTGCAGATCAAGAGAGTGCAGGCATCTTGGGTCAGTCTGGTCCTTCAGGCCCCTAGTGGAAGCCTGTTAAAGAGAGTGGATCCCCACCCTGGGAGCCCATTCCTACTGATAGATCCCAGAGGGATGGGTGCCAGGTCCTTTGAAGAAGAAAGATACGACCCCACTAGAACCTCATGCGTGAGCATAGCTGAGCAGATCAAGTGGAAAAGCACCACTGGGGAAGTTTGTGTGTTGGTATCGTGGCACACACAACATCCCAGGAACAGAGATTTCAGTGGACAAAGGCAGTGCCCTGAGAAGAAGAAGGAAGGACCTTCATCTGAGTGATGGCAGGACCAGAACAAGAGACAAGAGGCTAAGTAGACAGTGTAACGATCTGTTCTGTCTCCTTAGAAGACAAGCCACACCCACTCCCTCCCCCATCCGCTGAGGCAGGCAGATCTTCCTTCCTGCTTGCAGCCTGAGTCTCTTCCTTTTCTGTCTCCCTCTCGAAGAAGCAGCTTCTGTCTCTCCCTTCTCTCTCTCTCTCTCTCTCTCTCTCTCTCTCTCTCTCTCTCTCTCTCTCTCTCTCTCTCCCTCTGCACACTGATTCACCAGACCTGTACATGCCCCCTCTAATAAACTCCTAAGCAGGTTTGTTGCTTGTTCCGTGTTTCCTTCCTGCCCGAGCCAGGTAATGTCATTGGTGCTATGAGACTCAGGAAGCTCTCCTGCCCCAAGCCCCTCTCCCAGGTCGGGATCTGGAAGCGGGTATTTTTTTCCGCAACAACCACATGTTCCATATGCCCTATGGGGGCTTTGAGTACCAACCTCAGCACCCCCTCAAGGTTAAGAGCAGGGCATCTATGGCAAAGATCTGAGGGTAAATGAATTAACTCAAGCATGTTACTTCTACGTGTTCTTTAGTCCTTTGGGTGAAGAAGCAGAGAGAAGAAGAAAGGGTGATCTCCATTAGGTTTTTAGTGTTTTACAGACAGGGTTAAAAAATTCCATGGGCAAAAACAATGATATCAACATGCATTTCAGAATCACAGAAAAGCAGGTAGAACCTGACAAAGCAGTGCTCCAGGAACAGGTGACACCACCCAGGAAGAGCCAGTATCCAAGGGGAAATACCTGACATTTCAAACCATTAAAGTTACTAAATGTTCCAGAATCCTGGACTCATCCAAGCCCAGTAGGAAAGGGCACTTTTTGAAATTTGCTGCGTGTTAGCTAACATAATTGTGGGGGATTGACTCTATGTAAATTTGACTGTTAAAACAAAGAGCGAATGATACCGTTCTAAGGCTTCCTGTTAGGTCATTCCATTGCCCATGCAGGAGGAAGTTACACTGTTGAGGAATGAATCCCATTTTGAAGGGAGAAATGCCATGATTTCACAGTACTTTCACAGAAATGACAGTGACTTATCCAAAAGAAAAGTGTTTCTGCAGCTCTGCTGAATGGGTTCTCCATATGGGGTGTCCATACTTCTATGAATTAGTCTAATAGATCTGTCAGCTGTACATTTACTGTATAATACTTGTGGGCTCACCACAACCCCCCCCCCATCCCCTGCCCCAGTAACAAGGAACTTAAGGGAGGAAAAGCTTGTTTGGCTCACAGTTGAAGAGGGACACAGTCCATTGCCATGGAAAGGCAGGGGCAGCAGGAGCATGAGGTGGCTGGTCGTACTGCATCCACATCAGGAGGCAGCGAGGTGAGAGCCGGGTTCAGCTCAGTGCACTTCTTCCTTGTTTCTCAGTCTCAGCTCCCAATCCAGACCCAGAGGACAATGCTGCCCACATCCAGGGTGCAGCTTCCCTCCTCAGTTGTATCTGTTTGGAAACTCCCTTACAGACCCATCTAGAGATCCATCATCTCCTGGATGACAGAGTCAGTATTAACTATCGCAGACCTATGGACACATTGCTATCAGAGAAGATTTCTAGCTTTCATCAGTGGCATGGATTTATTAATGTATCCCCCTCTTGAGCTTGTAATGGTCTGTCCTGTCCCTTTAAGAGAAAAGCCATCAAACCACACCCACTCCCTCCCCCATTCACTCAAGCTGATCTTCAGCTTCCAGCCTGAGTCCCTTCCTTTCCATCTCTGTCTCTCTCTGTGTCTCTGTCTCTCTGTGTCTGTCTCTCTCTCTCTCAAAGAGGCAGCTTGTGTCTCTCCCTTCTCCCTACTTCTCCCCTTCTCCCTCTTGTTTCTCTCTCTCTCTCTCTTCTGCCTCTCTCTCTGCTCTTCCTCTTCTCCCCTTCCTTTCCATAACCCACTAAATAAATATTCATATTCACTCTGTATGGTGTGCCTATCCATCTCGGTCTTTCACCTGTCCTGTGGCTTCCTTCCTGGGACCCAGCTGCCTTTGTGGCCTGCCATGGTCTCGGGACTTGCTGCCTACTGCCTGCCACTGCTCAGGGACCTGTGGCATGGTCTCATGGCTCACTGCCTACTGCCACCACTTGGGGACCTGCAGCATTTCTGCCACTGTGCCTCTCAGGGGACCTGCAGCATTTTACTTAAACCATTACAGTGCTAACAAAGGTCTGGAAGGTATCTACAGAAGTACATTTTTGAAAAAGAAAGTCATAAAGGCAGTGTGGAGGGGGAAATAAAAGGGAGGAAAAAGTGGCATACATCAGAAGAAATGAAGAGTATTCTTGTGAACATTTGCTGGATTCTACATTTGGCTATTTATGCCCTGGAGAAAATGCCAGAAACAACAACTGGAGAGGCAGCTGGGATCCACAAGACAAATCTCCAGACACAGAGACCTGAGGGATTTCTCATGGCAAGGAAGAGGATTCCTTATTTTAAAACATTGGTTGGTAATGTGGGAGATATCTTTCTCTATATTTTAACAGAAAAATATAGTTCAATATCCTAAGGCACCTTCTTATGCTTTCTGCTATGGGGTACAGCCCCCCAGATAAACACAAATCTAGAGTGGAGAGGTGGAAAACCCTGAAAGCAACCACATCAGGCTTCAGGTTTCATGGGGCTCAAGACTCAGCTGGGTCTTGGTGAATGCAAGTTTTGACTCAGTAGGTCTGAGGCTTCTGAGCAGCATCCAGCTCAGAGTCAGGACATGCTTGGACAATCAGTGCTATAGAAACTTCCCATGACAATCCTTTTTCCTACCAGGACTTTGGACAAAATGCGGAACACAGTGCTTAGAGTCAGTGTTCTGTGGACAGACAACAGGGGGCTGCGCTAGCCTGGGCTGCTGTCAACGATGGGCCACACCTTTTGGATGTGAAGGCCGACGTGTCCTGAAGATAATGGTGGGCCAAACCAGCTGAGGTCCCTGCACTTCTTCACAGTGAGGGACTTGTCATTGACACCCAGCTGGAGCTCCTTCATGCCAGCCATAAACTGACTGGGATACTTTAAACAGGACATGTGTGTTTTTATCATTTTAAATTGTAATATATGTTTAGATTGCCTCTTCTAAGTTCACAGACTACAAGAGGGCCCCAGAATCCAGTGTGGGCCCTGTTACCTGCATGTTGAGGATACCTTACCTTCTAGATAGCCTCAGCAGCATGCAGGGCTGTCTTCCTTATCCAAGCCCTTCTGAAACATGGAGGAGGGGGAAGGTGGGAGAGGAGCAAAGCTTCCCTGCAGACAGCCGCAGCCTTACCTCACAGCAAGCACAGCACCCAAGCATGTCATCATGTCAACAACGGAAAATAACTCCAAAAGTAGGCAAAAATAGGCAAGACCGAGCACAAAGTACTGCTTTCCTGCATTTCCTCCCAGGTTACCTGTGAAAAGGGTGGAAAATCCTGAATGATGTCTAACCGAAGCCAGGATTCTATGAAGAGGCGGCCGGTATGTGTGAGTGAGGCTGGCGGTGGACTGGATTTCCTGACCCACATTCCTACTCTAGCTTTTCCACCGAGTTCTGTAGCAGACACAGGACACCGTGGATGGGTCCTTATCACCTTAGCCATAACCAGGCATTTTTCTCAGTGTCCTGAATTGCTCTTCTTGGAGACTGTGCTCAGGCACATGACTGGGAGAAAATAATGAAGTCCAGACTGGTCTTGGCAATCGCTCCCCCATCATGGGATTCACACATGGAAAAATGTCTGGTTCCTCTTTTTCTCTCTGTGAAGGGTTTTTCTACAACTCCACCCAGGAGAGAAGTCACAGCTTGACCTGGGATGCATGTGCTCTGGTCCAGGGAAGGGGTGGTGACTGCACATGGCCTCTTCACTAAGACCCACTCATTCCTTGAAGAAATGTCAGGAACAAAATCAAACCCTGCTTGCTTCTCAATACCTCAATTCATCTGGGAGAATGCTGTCAACCATTTCCACTGGGAACATTTCTTCACTAGCTTTAGCTTGTCTGTAGGTATTTAAATAAAAGTACACAACCACTTCCACGGTGCTTTGAGAGCTTCCCTTTTAAATCACTATATGTTCAGAGGAAATTTAGATCTTCATTTGGCCACCAGAAGGTGATTAAATCACATTACCTAAGGTTATCAATGCCTTTGACAAGGCAAACACCCAACCTTTTCATACTGCCATGCTCTCAGGATTTTCCAAATAAATGGGGACACAGGGATAGCATGTGCCAAAGGAGTGACTTAGCAAGGCTGATGAGCTGCTCCAGCTGCGTCCCTAGGTGCCCTTGCTTTGTTTTCTTTCGATACCTGGTTCCCTTCCCACTGCCTGGCCCCAATCTGTGAGACTCCCATGAATGCATGGCCGGTCTTACAGTAGTTAATGCAGAGGAATGCTGGGGACAGGAGTTACTTTTCTCACCACTGTGACGGTGATGACCCAAAGCGGAGCAACTCCCAGAAAGAAAGGATTAGTTTGGCTCACGGTTTGAGGCAACACGCCATGGCAAAGGCAGGTATGTCACCTGGCCAGGCTGCATCCAAAGTCAGAGATCGTGGAGAGAAAAATGCTAATAATGCCCCACGCCTCAATATGTTATTGGGTCTGGTTAACCCTTTCTGGAAACACTCACGGACCCACTCAGAAATGTGTCTCCTCAGTGATTCTAAATCTTTGTCAAGTTGAGAGTGAAGATCAATCACCAAAAGTCTACCCTTTAAGTCAGGTGTGTGGTGGTGCATGCCTTTAGTCCTAGCACTTGGGAGGCAGAGGCAGGCAGAACTCTGTAAGTTTCAAGGCAGCCTGCAGAGCAAATTCCAGAGCAGCCAGAACAGTTACAGAAACTGCCTCAAAATAAAAAAGTCTACCCCTTATTAATTTGATACCAAAACACAGCCATTTTTGGTCATAACATTTTATTCCTCCTCATCAAAGATTTATGGTTTTTCTCATAATGAAAAATGTTTTTATTTCAACCTGTGTCAATGTCTGCGTCTTAGTTAGGGTTCCACCACTGTGAAGAGACATTTAATTGGGGCTGGCTTACTGTCTCAGAGGCTTAGTCCATTATCATCATGGTGGGAAGCATGGTGGTGTGCAGGCAGACATGGTGTTGGAGAGATAGCTGATAATTCTACATCTGGATCCGCAGGCAGCAGGGAAAGAGTGATACTGAGCATGGCTTGAGCATCTGGCACCTTCAAGTCCACCCCAGTGACACACTTCCTCCAGCAAGGCCACACCTCCTAATAGCGCCACCTCAGTCTGCAGAGTTTTAACAGCTCTGCTATAGTTCAAAAGGACAGAGTCTCTTCTAAGAATCAAGATATTCACTAAACTCTGATCTATAAAATCAAAACATGAGTTACATACTTCCATTATATGATGGCACTGAAGAAAACTGCTGGGGAAAGGTGCAAAGAAAAATCAGACCCAAACAATATAGAAATCCAGCAGGACAGACATAAACCCATGGTAACTTAGGCTTCGCCTCTGTAGCACTATGCAATGGCTCCTAGGGCTTTTTTTTTTTTGTGTGGGGATTCTGACCCTTCCACATACTGACTGACCTCAGCAGCTTTCTGGAACTATGGTGCAAGCATCTATAATCCTATAACACTTGTGTGTTCATGCTTGCAAAACCATGTGGTTACTGCTGCTGGATTTGGCGTGGTTAAGGGGCATTCTGCCTGTTTTCTGCCATAGCTCCAGCCATGGCGTGCTCTGGCAGCCTGAGCTGGAAACCACTTTCTCTAAGTGGTTGTTTTCAAGCACGGCTGCCCCTCAGCAGCCTTCTCAATTAAACCTCTCTCCTCTCAAATTTGCATTTTTGCAGGCTGCATTTAGGTGGACTTTTCTGTCCTGGCTGGCGGTCAGTTCCCAAGTAATCACACAGAGGTTTATTATTATTTATAAATAGCTCCGGTTTGTGACAAGCTAACTTCTGTTTTTTTTTTTTTTAATTTATCTATTTATTTTGTTTTTCGAGACAGGGTTTCTCTGTAGCTTTGGAGCTTGTCCTGGAACTAGTTCTTGTAAACCAGGCTGGCCTCAAACTCACAGAGATCCGCCTACCTCTGCTTCTTGAGTGCTGGGATTAAACGCATGTGCCACCACCACCCAACTGCTAACTTACATTTCAAATTAACCCTTAATTCTTATCTACATCCTGCCACGTGGCTTGGTGTACCTCTTCTCAGTAAGGCAAGTTCATCTCCTCTCCATCTCCTCGAGATTCTCAGACTCCTCCCTTCTTCTTCACATGCTCTTTGTCTGCAAGTCCCCCTAACCTCTACCTGTTCAGCTATTGGGCAGTCAGCTCTCTATTAACCCAATCACAGTGACATATATTCATACTATAAAGGAATATTTCACAATTATGGGCTTTGATGGTTGGAATCTTGCCCTCTTTTCTCCCCATGAAGCTAGAGGTTCCTCTTAAGTTCCGCGTCAACAATTGAAGCTGCTTTTCCTTGCTGAGGCTTTTCCATGACTTTAAACTCACTTTCTTTACCAAGGGACCTATTTTCTTAATTGTTGTTTAATTTCTTTTTCTTTCATTGTAAATCTCGATAAGAGCATTGAGTAACAAGCATGCTGCAGCCTGGATGGTTTGCTGTCTCTCAGTCTTGTTTGTCAAACAACTTTGTCCATTGCTTGAGTGTTAAACTACACCCACACTTTTGAACTTTAGGCGGGAAAACGGCACAGGTGACTTCTTGCCCGATTCCTGATGAAGTCCTTGTTCCATTCTGAAACTTCACGAGCACACTTTTTTTCCTCTCTGCCTCTCTGTTGATGTCCTGGTCTTTCCTATTCCCATCAGAATGGTCCATTGGCCGTCCTGGGTTTGAAGCATCCTGGGGTGTCTCCAGCATGAGGCTCCAAACCCATCCCTATTCTCCCCATAAGCTAGCTCTAAAGGGTTACCAGCCCAGTGGTCAGGTTTGTCATAGCAATGGCCCCACTCCTGGAACTGATGTTCTGTATTGGTCACTTTTCTCATTCCTGTGATAAAAACCCCTGGGACATCAACTTAGAGAAAAGTTTGCTTCGGCTCACAGGTTGAGTTGCGGTTCATCCTGGCAACTACCACACTGGGCGTCTGTAGTCCCTGAACAAAGTGAGGGAGGGGGGAGGGATGCTGATCTGGTGCTCAGCCCATTTTCTCCTTTTAAAGTTTTATGCAGCCTTGGAGCCAGCCCACGGCATTATGCTGTGCACATTCGGGATGTGTCTTCCACCCTCAGTTAAATATCTCCGGAAACATCCTCACAGACACTCAGAACCATTCTCTTAGATGATTGTCTTACTTAGGAGTCCTATTGTTGTGACGAAACACCATGACCAAAGAGCAAGTTTCAGAGGAAAGAGTTTATTTGGCTCACACTTCAGCATTGCTGTTCATCACTGAAAGAAGTCAGGACAGGAACTCAAACTGGGCAGGATCCCGGAGGCAGGAGCTGATTCAGAGACCATGGGGGTGGGGGGGGAGTTGCTTATTGGCTTGCTTCCCATGGCTTGCTCAGGCCACTTTCTTATAGAACCCAGGACAAGCAGCCCAGGGATGGCACCACCCACAATGTGCTGGGTCCTCCCTCATTGTTCACTGAATGAAAAAATGCCTTACAGCTGGATCTCACGGAGACATTTCTTCACCTGAGGCTCCTTTCTCTGATGACTCTAGCTTGTGTCAAGTTTTCACATAAAACAAACCAGGAAAATGATTCTACATTTTAGTCAAGTTGCTAATGAAGACACTCAGTAGTAAGAGTTCTTGCGTAGTGTTCTGTTCTCATATGTGTGTGCGTGTGTGTGTGTGTGTGTGTGTGTGTGTGTGTGTGTGTGTGCAGTGAGAATAATTTCTCTGGGGAGAAGTAAATAAACATCTACCCTCTCTTTCTCTAAGACCCCAGTAACAAACCAATGAACAATTCCACCAAGTCTAAAGTCCAACTTGGGGAACCAATGGGTTCATTAGACTTACAGAGCATGGGCGAGGGGTTGCTGCCAGGAATATGGGTAATTTCAAAGCGATCATACTGGGAAGTTCAGCCAACACAGATGGCTTCTCCACAGGTTCATAAATGCTTGCCCTTCTGGTGTACCATCCGCAGTCAGCACTCTAGCGCCTCTTGAGACGAAGCGGGCATGTGCAGTTAGAGCAGAATTACCTACAAATGGATGAGAAGGGCAGGAATATTGCAGTTGGAACTTCAGTTGATGGTCCAAGGACTCCCCCATCACCTCTTTCTGTGATGGGAACATCTAAAGTCCAGAAGGTCTACCATGGTGGTGTCTGGCAAGCAAGCCCAGCTGATATGATGAAGATGGCAGCTATTTGGCTCAGAGAAATGCCTCTCTCTCTCCCCTCCCACCCCACCCCTCTGTGTGTGTGTGTGTGTGTGTGTGTGTGTGTGTGTGTGTGTGTGTGTGTGTACACGAGGAAGCTAGAGGTCAACCTGGGATGTCATTCTTGAGACAGGGTTTCTTACTGGCCCAGAACTGGCCAATCAGAAAGCCCCAGAGATCCACCTGCCTCCACTTCCCCCACCCCGCGTTTACAAGTGCACACTATTATGCTTAGTTTTATACATGGGCTCTGGAGACCAGACACAGGTCCCCAAGCTTACACAGCAAGCACTTTACCAACTGAACCTGTCCTTCCAGCGTCTGTCCTTCCTGCTTTTGGTACAGAAAGTGGAGAGAAAGTTGGGAGGGCGGGGGGAGGATCTGTACTATAGTCAGTCTGTGAGCATTGTTCACAACAGCTCATCTGGAAACTGAGCTTAGCTTCAGTGATTCTGACTGATAGCATCTTGCCATTGGCCCCATTGGTCACTCACAGGCACTAATCACATATGGCTCCTCAGGGTGTAGAACGAAATCTTACTATGTCTTCTATAGAACTTAAAATCATAGGTGATGTTGGCCTCCAGGCATTAGAAAGCAGGAGTCTAGACAGTTAGAAAGCTCTTCGTGGTGTTAAGCTTAATTCTGCCTTTTGCTCAATTTTGCCTTCTGAACAATTAGCAGAATTCTTTCACAGGACAGTCAGTTCAGTATTTGAAAACAACTCTTCCCCATCCGTTTATGACATGTGTTAGATATTATTTATCTGGCCTTGGAAGACATTGAGCTGGGCGATTTTGTGAATAGCCTATCTGACTGTTGCTGGGCTCTCAGGGAACAAACTGAGTTCACAGCTGCCCCCTTATCAGTGGTGAGTAGTCACTCAGAGTTCAACCAGAGAACAGGGAGTGTTCTTTTAATATGAGAAAAATGCAAAACCCTCATAAACAGAGCCTGGGGATTATGGGAAGGGAATCCTACTGGGCTTTGCCATCATCCCCATTCTGGTTGTTGGGGACCCAGCTCTACACGGAGTGTGGTTTGTCTGGTTGATGCTTTTCATCTCGGAGGAAAGGGTCTTACTGAGCTGCTCCCTGAGCTGCAGTGTCCTCCCCGTTCCCACCCCAGACAGCCAGTCTGGGTCAGGTACTGCCACCATCACATGGGCCAGAGATACTACTGCAAAAGGCAGTGCCCATGATTTGTAATTTGTTACAGCCCCACCTATCTATTCAGATTTCCTGAGCCATTGGCTACTGAGCTGGGAACCCGAGTTTGGACTCCAGAGCCCTTGGGAAAGTTAGGCATGGTGGTGTGCATGTGAGATCCCAGCATAGGGAAAGTGGAGGCAGGGGCTTGCTGGTTAGCCAGTTCCAGGTTAGTAAGAAACACTGTCTCAAAAATCAAGGTGGCTGGGTGGTGGTGGCTCATGCCTTTAATCCCAGCACAAGGGAGGGCAGAGGCAGGTGGATCTCTGTGAGTTTGAGGCCACACTGGACAGACTGGCTACAAGAGCTAGCCCCAGGACAGGCTCCAAAGCTACAGAGAAACACTGTCTCAAAACAAACAAACAAACAAACAAAAAACAGACAAACAAAAAATCAAGGTGGATAGTTTCCTGAAGAATGAGACCCCAGGTTGACCTCTGGCTTTCTCAGGGAATGACTGCCTGTTACTGTATCTTGAACTGCTTAACTGTGTTTCCTTCTAGACGTTTCAGTGTTTGGGGTTCTATATTAAGGTCTTTCTTCTATTTTAAGTTGATTTTAATTTAGACATCACAAGTATTTATCACTGATATTCAGCAGATGAGTGTGTGTGTGTGTGTATGTGTGTATACGCTCATATCCTCCTCTAAATGTTTACCTTCTCAAGGGAAAAGTATTCTCTATTGGAACCACAGTAAAATCAATCAAATCTGCAAAGTTAATCTTGATGAAAAATAAGCCAACCCAAGGACTGAAAAACATTTCAATGTAGGGTCCCGGTGGCAAATATTTCAGCCTTACCAGGGTGCGTGCTCTGTCACATGTCTTGAGTTTTGCAGTTGAGAACTCAGCCACAGCCAGCACATGAATGAATGGGCGTGGCTACATTCCAAAAAAAATGTTATTTGAGAAACACTGGACAGCCTGATGCAGGCTCACAGGCTGTGTTTTGCTATGGATCTAATCTGCAGTGTCTACCCAGATCTCACCCATATCGCAGGAACGTGCCATGGCTTTGCCTTTCCAGTCGCTGAGCGTCTGGGTTGCATTCTAACTGGGGCTGTTTCTGATCCATCTTCATCCCTCACTGACAAATCCGAGGACAGGACGGTGACTTCGCAACATGTCCTGGGTCTGTCTTGTGTGTCTCTGTCATTAACATGTAGTTTACACTCGCCACAAATTCCGTGTGTTGCCCGTGTGCCAACCTTAAAGGTGACCTGACCAGGCTGCTGACGACAGGGCTGCCATCTCAGCCTCTCTAGCGCTTGTGTATGTGTATGTGGGGATGCCTGTGTGGATGAGGTTCGGGCTTGGACAAACTCCCAGTTCCCAGGCTTCCATCCACTTGTGCATCTCCGCGGATGAGCTTCCCTCACCTCCATTCTCTCGCGTTATCTCAGCAGCTCAGCCTCCCTCACCTCCACCCTTTTGCGCATCTCCACAGCTGATCTCACCTCCATCCCTTTTAACAGCTTCTCCATTGTGACCAGCTGAAGGTATATTACTCCATCAGGAGTTTGCTCAGCTCTCTGTGTCTGAACTTCCAAGTCTGTGGCTCTGCAGGTGAAGGGGGTGGCAGAGCACGGTGTCAGGGGGGTGTGGGCCCCCGTCACATACCGGACAGAGAGAAAGACAGCTGGCTCTTGGCATGACTTAGGGGGATCTCACGAGGCCCAGGAGGTTTTAGACAAGTACTTCCATTAGCCCTCCATGACCTAATGAGCTTCCACGAGGCCCCGCCTCCTGGAGTTCGTGACCCTGCACAGCCTGGGGTCAAGCCTGAGTCCAGGGGCCTCTGAGGAGGATGGAGCATCCAGGCCACAGCTGTTTCCAAATGGAGACGTTCCACGTGTATCATTCCCTCCACATCTGAGCTGGACCGGTCCTTGGCTCCTGCTGCTTGATGTATCGGGACGGAACTGTGGCTTCTTTATTAGCTTGTACTTTTTAACGAGCATTATTTATTGCTGTGATTCTGGCTCCTGGCCCTTTGGAAGGTCTCCTGTTCTTTGACCTCCTCTTCACTTTCTGGTGTAACACGTTCACAATGTCCCAAGCTGTTCTCTACCACCGGAGCTGGCGTCAGCTTTTTCTCTGAGGAGCTCCAACTCCTTTTAAAGAAGAAGCTTTTGGCTTCACTAATTTTATCTATCATGGTGTGGGTTCTATCTCAGGCATTTCGATTTTTCATTATCTGCTTATGTGAGCCTTGATTTGCTCTGTTTCTAAATTATTGAGGTGGACGCTTAAGTGCCTTATTTAAACACAAAAACACAAAGCTAGCTCTGAGTGGAACTGTGAGTCCATAGATACATTAGTATGCTTTGATCGTCTTCCATTCATTTCCTTTCTGATTCCTTCTTAACAGCACAGTTCAAAATTACTGAATTTGTGGAGAGTCTCCACACTTACTGCCACCGGTTCCTAATTTGACCTGTTGTAGTCGTGGAACACTATGGTTTGTGACTTTAAGCCTTGTACGTGGATGGACACTTTCTTCATGGCCCTGAGTTCTCAGTTGCTCAGGCCCGCTGAGTCTTGCTGATTTTCTGTCAACTATTAATTATGAAGAAAGAGGAATTGAAACTTGCAGTTAAAAACTGTGGGTCCAGGAGCTTAAAGCTGTAGGCATAGGCAATGGCTTTCTGAGAAACTCCCAGCATCTCAGAAAATAGTAGCAAGAACTGACAAACGGATTAGAGCAAATTAAAAAAAAAAAAAAAAAAAAAAGGTCCTGTAGCAAAGGAAAGAGTCATCAGAGTGAAGAGACAGCTACCGAGGGAACAGACCCTGGACAGGGAGATCTCTTTGTATCTACATGCTGGGGCAGCTCTCTCATCTCTACACACCGAACAGGGGAGATCTCTCTGTCTCTACATGCCAGATGGGGGAGATACTTATTTCTGAAAGACTAATGAAACAAATCCAATCAACAATTGGGACAATGAATTTGTCAGTTCTTAAAAGAAATACAAATGGCCAGAATGTATTTAAGACATCTGCAAGTTTGGTCTCTTGATCCTGTATTTACGGTTCTTGGATGTTGTTTTATTTGAGTAAGTTGCACTTACTCAATCCTGTCTCTCACCTCTGGTATTTATTCTCCTTAATCATATCCATCAGTGCTGGTTTGCCCTGCTCTTTAATAAAATTTTCTTCTCAACATTTCTGGCTGGTGTTTTTCAAGCTGTTTCTCACTGACTTTCTCTCCCATGCTGCTGGGTTCATGTCTCTGTCTTGACTCCCTTGCTTTCCCCATTCATCCTTGTCTCCTTCCCCTTTGAAGCTGTATTTTTAGAAGCTGAATCCCTTTCCTGCACTTCAACCATTCCAGTATCACCAGATTCATTGATGGAAGAATTGTGATCTCTTGGACGTATCATGTTTGTCTTGCTTTTTCACGTTTGTGTGTATGTTTCTGTGTTGTAATTTGCATATCTTCTGTATTTGGCTATTTCTTCTGGAAGTATCTGGGCATCTTTTTAGTAAGCAACTGACTCTGGAGGAATGACTATCACCATTAATTACTAATTGATATAGGGAGATGCTATGGGACAATGGTCTTATACCCTGTAAAGATTTGTCAGTTATATTGGTTTAATAAATGCTGATTGGCCAGGAGCTAGGCAGGAAGTATAGATGGGGTGACCAGAACAGGAGAATTCTGGGAAGAGAAAAGGCTCAGACTACAATCGTCAGCCAGACACAGAGGAGGCAAGATGAGAATGCCTCACTGATAAAAGGTACCAAGCCATGTGGCTAACACAGACAAGAATAATGGGTTAATGTACGATGCAAGAGTTAGTTAATAAGAAAGCCTGAGCTAATAGGCCAACAAGTTTATGATTAATGTAGGCATCTGTGTGTTTCTTTGGGACTGAAAAGCTGCAGGACCAGGCAGGACAGAAATGTCTGTCAATAGGAAGATCCAACCCATTGTGAGTAGCACCATTCCCTAGGCCTGAACTCTGTAAGAACAAAGAAAGCTGGCTAGTGAGCAAGGAGACAGCATGGGCGCATTCATTTCTCCCTTCTCATTGTGGATGTGATGACTAGTAGTCTCCTTCTCCTGCCTCTGTGACATCCCTGCAGTGACAGCCTGCAACCTAGGATTGTAAGTTACACTAGATAATTCCTTGGCTGGAACTCTTTCTGGGTGATTCTAGGTTGTGCCAAATTGACAGTTAACTGACAGTTAAAACCAACCTTTCCCCTGAAGTTGCTTTTGGTTAAACTCTTTTATCATAGCAAACAGGAATGAAGCTAAGGCATACTGGAGCTCCTCCTGTATCCTCCTCCCAAGGGCTGGGCTAACCCGTGAACCACCACTCCCTGCTCTATTTTTAACATTACCAAAGCGGTGCCTGATTTCTGGTGTGTCTTTTCCCATCATTTAAATACAACAACACAGAGAATGAAATAATGGCCAGGATTTATACCCTTCAACTCTACAAATACTACTGCATCATCTACCTAGTTTTCTGCCACTGTTCTCAGGATAATGCCCCAACTGTGGCTGCTGCATTTTTTAATATGCTGTCTTTGCTCTTCTGTAGTTGGTGTTTCCTGGTGTAGACATCTTTGCATTTACCCTGTGGGGTGTGTCTGGGCTTCCAGATCAGTATGGAATATTCTGGGCCAGGAATTATAAGCATTTACTTTCCTGCTGTATTCCCTCCTCTTTAGAACTGAAAGGTGAATATGACCAGAGTCCACTGTGTCTTGGCCATGGCCATGTCCCCTGTTCCCTTCATTTTTCATTCAGTGCTGTACTGGTCTGATGTCCACTTGCGGGTTTTTTTGTTTTTGTTTTTGTTTTTGTTTTGAGACAGGGTTTCTCTGTCCTCAATCTAGCTCTTGTAGACCAGGTTGGCCTTGAACTCACAGAGATCTGCCTGCCTCTGCCTCCCAAGTACTGGGATTAAAACTATGCACTACCACCACCTGGCTTTTTTGCAGTTTTTCTAAATTCTACCCCTGGCTTATAGGCATACCTGTTCCCTTTCCCCCACAGCACAGAATTCCAGAGAAATGGGCTGCCGAGGAGAGGCTCTCACTATCAGGAGTCTTGCAGGACCACTTTGCAGGTTATCCCTTTCGAGTGCCCATTCTGTCTCACCATCCTCCTAGAGAAAGCTTTGAGAAGGCTGTCCAGCTGGGGTAACTGCTCAGGATGAGCAAATGGGTCATCTTTGTAGAGCGCTCTTGACCATGGCTCTTGCAACTGCACTGCTTGAGGGCCAGCAGCTTTAAACAGGACACAGACTCAGCTGCTCCAACACTTGTGAGTTGGCCTTTGGGTGCTTCAGCCCAGGAACAGAGGCCTCGCACTCAGCAGCATCTCTACTATCAGTCTTTTATGTCAGAAGGAAACCCAGCCATCTGTCTGTGGTTAGAGCTGTCAACTCAACACAACATAGAATCTCCTGAGAAGAATCTCAGCTATCTGGATCAGGCTGGCCTGTGGGGGACTGTCTTGATTGCCTTACTTGATGTGGGAGACACTGCCTCAAAACAGGTGGCACCATTTCTTGGTGTTGAGCCCCGGACTGTGTGGGTAGAGAAAGCTAGCTGAATATTAAACTTCTGTTAATTCATTCTCTTACTCTTGACTGCGGTTTTGCCAATTCATTCTCTCCCTTCTTGACTGTGGTTTTGACAAGCTGCTTCAAGTTACTGCCTGTACCTCCCTGTAATGATGAACTCTACCTTTGCATTGTGAGCTAAAATAGACTGTTTCTCTCATAAAGTGTCTGTCAGGGAATTTTTTTTGAAGCAAGAGAATAAAACTAATGCAGAAATTGTTACTAAGAGGAGTCATAGCTGTGCCCTGACCACATGGCTCTTAAAGGCCTTTGCAGCCGTCCAGGGGAAGAATGTGGAAGTGTATGGCACATTAGACTGAACAAATGATTGAATGCTGGAAGCTCCCCTCAGTGGGTAGCTCTGGGGGAGCTTGGAAGACTGCAAGGTTGAAAGAAACATGAACAGCAGAGGTCTGGCTTAGGGTCTCAGTGGGAACACAGATCTCAACAGTAACTGGATAGGGGCCGTCTGTGTGGCATTTTGGTCAAGGATCTGAATTCATTCTGCCTGTGTCCTGATAACCTGAAAGAGGCAGATCCTAAAGATAACCAACTGGTTTGTTGACAGAGGAAATAGCAAGGCAGGATGATGTTCTGGCTGGCGCTGAAGCAGCAGCTGTAACTGACAGATCAGCACCATGGCAGAGATGCCTCCTGCCCTGCAGTGGGGCAAGAGGAAAGCCTTTCCTCAGGTCAGCACAGCTGGTACAGCTGTGGTCCAATGGAGCCAGGCTGTATCTCAGGCTGGCAGCAGCCCCCGGCAGTGTTGTGTCATCTGCAAGATGCTGGTTTGGAATGTAAAGATGTATGATTGGAGGCATCATGGAGAACAGCTGAGGCTGTTGTAAGACTGTTAACCAGGCAAAGGTGTGTTACATGTGTTTACGCTGCATTTAATTATGTCAAGCTGGGTTGACTCTTTCACCTTGCCTGCCTAAGGCACCTGATTCTGATTAATCTAATGAGCTGAATGGCCAATAACTAGGCAGGAGAAAGGATAGGCAGGGCTGGTGGGCTGAGACAATAGGAGATATCTAGAAAGAACGAATGGATATCTAGAAAGAGAAGAGATGGAGGGAGAGAATGAAGGAAATGCCCAGGGCAAGAAGCCAGGCAGATGCCAGACAGACAGATACAGAGAAGCAGTAAGATATACAGAAGTAAGAATGGTAATACAAAAGTAGATAAAGAGAACCAGGTTAATTTAAAAGAGTGATCCAGAAATGTGCCTAAGCTGGGCCGTGCACTCAAAACTATTAAGTCTCAGTGTCAGGATTTGGGAGCTGGTTGGTGGCCCCAAAGAAAAAGCCTGGTACATGTGGCTGGGCATCCTGCAGTAGGTGTGGAGAGGACCTGAGAAGCCACTGCCTGAGCTGTCGTGGTGAAGTGTCAATTGCAATGGAGACTCCAGACTATTGGAGACACTGGAACCATGAGCCAAGAGGAGCAGTAGCTGTCAAATGGGGTCTGCCTGCCCGAGCCTGGGAGAGAAGCAGTGTGTGCTGTGGAGACAGAGATGGGGAAATGAGGATACCCATGGCCTTTGGGCCCAGAGTACATTACCAGGCCCAGGTGCTGGCATGTAGCTGCTGGGTTTGGGCTTTGATTTGCTGTGACTGTCCTTGTATCATCCTCTCTTTCCTTTCAGAGAACCAATGTTTGCATGTAACTTTTTATTGTATAGCTCAGAGACTTTGAATTTTTAAAAAGTTGGAATTTTTAAAGACTTTGGGTACTTTAAAAGTTGGACTATATTGTGTATTCTGAAAAAAAATAGAACATGAGACTTTGGGGAAAGCAGATGGAAGGGTCTAGTTTAAAAATGTTTGTGTGTCAGATTGAGAAAGGGTGGAGCTGTCATACTTTGGTTAATGTGACACAAGCTACAATCATCTGGGAAGGGGATTAATATGGTAGTGTTTGATTCTTAGCTGATGTGGGAAGACCTGCTTTGAAGGTAGGAGTGCCATTTACTGGTTTGGGACCTGGGCTGTGTAAGAGTAGGGAAAACTAGCTGTGCACTAGCATGCATGCATTTAGTCTCCATCTACTCTTGGCTGTGGATGTGATAGCTGCTCCAGGCTCCTGCAGCCCTGACTTCCTCCCGGTGATGGGCCCAAAACTGTGAGCTGAAATAACCCCTTCCTTCTTGGGTCACTATTTGTCAGGGCAGTTTACCCAGCAACAAAACAAACAAGGACACTGTCCAGTTGGAGTCCCCATGTCCTAGGATTGGCTGACTGTTTCTCAGTAGTGTTTAACTTATTCCACGGATGCTGATTTTATGTAAATGAGCAAGTGCTGATTAAACATGCACACATAGGTATCGTGGGAAAGAACCCTGAACAGCTGATGCTGCATGCTGACTTCACCAACACATCAGATTGCTCGACCCATTATGGACACACACGTGGTAGCCTTGCTCTCTAGCCATCTGCTTTTGTGAAAACAAACCCAGTTCTGACCTAACTGCATTAAGCCCTTCTGAGGGTGGTGGTATCATGTCACCTCCCTGTGATAGGCCTCTCTCTCTCTTAGGGATTGATTTCCTGCATTTAAACTTTCAAGAGACAAACTATCTCCAAACCATAGCACCCACCTCAGTGGAGGGCTCCGCAGTGTCAGGAGTGGGGCTTCTGATTCCTAAGCACAGCATCTTTCATTCAGACAGAAATCTGGAACCTACCCCCTACCCCAGTCTTTTTGCCAGTAGGCAAGGGTTAGACCCAGTGTCCATCAACCTCAAGAAGTAATAGCAGGACCGCGGATCTCCTGTAGCTGCAGAGAGGGACCATGAATGGTCAGGAACCACGGGTATGTCCATAGGGACCCTATGACCTCATCTTGGGTGTCCTTGGAAGATAATTCTGGTTGAGGTGGGGATTGAGGAAAACTAAAATGAGGCTTTGCAATCAGTTTCCGAATAAGGCTCTGTTGCGGGAGGTCCTTCCGCTCCTCCAGCCTATAGCCGCTGAGATACCAGCCCATTGGGGCGTGGTCTCTCTCCCTTTAAAAAAGTGGCCACTTCCCTCTCCTCTCTCTCTCTCTTCACTTCCTGCTCCGCCGGCGACTAGACTCCCTTCCTGGTTGCGCAGAGGGCTGACGGTGATCTGTAAGTTTTTTCCCCTTTAAATAAATACCACCCTATTAATCATAATTCCAAACTGCTGTGGCATTGTTTGTGACTTACGCCTTCAAGGCTCACTTTATGAGGCTGCACAAGAAAAATCCCTAAGCCACAGAAAGAGCAACCTCCACCTCCAACACAACTCCAGAGTTGGTACAGGCATGCTTCTTGCTGGGGCTTCCTAAGAGCTGCCCCTTCTGGGTGCTGCAGGAGGCTAGAGGAGGTACCTCATCGGCTTCTTGCTTATTCGCAGTGGTAGAAGAGAAAGAGAGTAAGAGAAAACTCACTCAAAGCCGGGTCCTACAGAAATCAAAAGGCAGGAGGGCTGGGGCGGGGTGGCGAACAGAGAGGGTGGTGGTGGTGTATGAGGTACTGGGGACTGAGCTTGGAGCCTTGGGAAAGGCAAGCAAGCACTGTACTGCCGAGCAGTAGCTCTAGCCCCTAAGAGGGGCTTGTTTTCCACAGTTTATTATTTGACAATTTTATATAGCATATACATTCTGGTCATACTCACAGCCCCACCCTCCCTCTCCTATCGACAACTCCTACTCCTCCATCCAAAAAGCCCCCTGCCCATCCTCAGGTCTTTGTGTTTTAGTTTTGCTTTGGGACTACATTGATAAGTTTTTGTTTTGTCAACAAAAAACCTTAATTGAGAAAATGTGTCCCTCAGATTGGCCTGTAGGCAAGTTATAGTCTCTAGGGGCAGTTTCTTGATTAATGATTTACATTCAAGGGCCCAGTTATGGGTGGAGCCACCCCGGGGCAGGTGGTCCTGTGCTGGACGACTTAACAAGTAGAGTGAACTGTGAAGATCAAGCAGTAAGCAGCTTCATCCCGTGGTGGTTTTTGCTTCAGTTCTTGCCTCCAGGTTTCTGCCCTGACTGCCCTTGGTGATGGACCTGGAAGCCCACACATGAAATTAACACTTTCCTCTCCATGTTGCTCTTTGTTATGGGGTTTATCACAGCAACAAAAAGCAAACTGGAACAGTGAGTTGCTGATTAGCAAGGACCACCCAGATGGGCATCGGCATGGTCGGTCCATGTCAGCCACAGGCTAGGTAACTTGTTAGTGGCTACACCATTGAAGACTTCTCCTACCCCATTCGTCTGGAATGATCTGCAGACTCAGTCACTAATGTCATTACCCCATCCATCATGGACAATGAATATTTGGATGTTAAGATTTCTAGATTGATACATGATGTGAGAGAAAATACTTTTGTTTTTAGGAAGAAAAACATTGTTGAACAATAGGAACAAATGTAGTCTTATTTTAGGAGTGTGTATATTTGTAAACGGGTGTATATATGTAGAAGGCACATATATGTGCTAGTGTGTGGACATGTGTGCACATATGAGAAGTTCAGAGGACAGCCTTCGATGTCATCCTCAGGAAGGCCATCCAGGTCCTTAGGGTCAGGGTTTCTTATTGGCCTCTTGGTTATTCTGCTATTCTGCCTAATCAATGAACCCTAAGAATCCACCTGTCTCCACCTTCACAAGAACACAAACGTGTGCCAGCACGCCCAGCATTTAAGTGGGTTCTGGGGCCCAAACTCTGAACTTCACACTTGCAAGGCAAATGCTACTAAATTGAACTACTGTCCTAAAAGCTTTCTTTAAAGTGTGATGTGTGGTGTGTTATATAGTGTGTGTGGTATGTATGGTATATGTATGTTGTGTTTAGTGTGCATGGGGGGGGTGTTGTGTGTGGTAGTGTGTGCTGAGTGTGTGGTGTGTATGGTCTTTATGTATGTGGTATGTAGTATGCGTAGTGTAAGTGAGGGGGTGTGGTGTATGTATGGTATATAGTGTATGTGTGTTAAGTGTGTGTAGTGTGTATGGTATCTTGTGTCTGTTATGTGTATGTTTTGTGTGTACATGGTATGTGTGAGGGGTGTTTTTGTGTGTGGTAGTCTATGTATTGTGTGTGTGTGATGTGTATGGTGTGTTGTGTATGTTGTGTAGTGTATGTGTGGTGTGTATATGTTGTGTGTAGTATGTGGTATGTGCAGTATATATGGTATGTGATATGTGTTAAGGTATGTGATGTACTCAGATAATTCACACGCTAACAGCTTATTTCTGGCATGGAGTCAGTTGGCACCAGCAGCATTTACTGAGCCTGCGTCTTTACACGCTTCCTGGCCTAGCCCGTTCTGTGTCTGTAGGCTGACCTTCTGTACTAGTACCAACTCCGTAAGACTCTTCCAGTCAGTGGCTTTGCCACCTAGCAGCGCTGTCCTCTGCTCACTCTGGGCCTTGTCCGTTGGGAGGAGGAAGTACTATTTACCAAGAAAAATCAAACACTTCCAAGTCAAATTTAAAATCATCTGCCACCAGCAATGTGACTAATTGCTAATTTATTTTACGAGCATGAAGGATGGCCTTGTAAACTATGACATCACTGGCAATGCAGTCACCTGAGATGACACTCCTGTGTGTGCAGGTATGCACACACAGGCAGCTGAACCCCCTGCGTGAGCTACCCTCACACTCACTACACACCACACTCAGCATGAGATCTCCCCGCTCTATCCACAGCCTCACTCAACAACTCCGTCTATGTCAATCCCAACGAGGACACATCTGAGTCTACCCCAATGCGCTATTAAAAACAGGAGCCATCCATCCGTTTAGACTTCGTACCTGGTGTCTGCACCGCTGCTATCACTGCCTTATTCTCAACACTGGCTTCTGTAGTCCTCATTTTGCCAACTGTTAAAAACATTTTAACATAATTTCCCAGGATTAAATAAAATGGAAACTTAAAAAATATTGTCAGATCATTTTTAAAGAATCAATGAAAACAAATTATGTAACTCACCAGAGTCACAGGTAAAATAGTTCCTCAGTGGTTCTCAATTTGTGGGTTGCAACCCCTGCAGGCTCAAATGACCCTTTCACAGGGGTCACCTAAGACCCCTAACACTGGAAATGTTAGATATTTATATTGTGATTCCTAACAGTAGCAAAATTACAGTATTGAAGTAGCAATGAAAATAATTTTGTGGTTTAGGGTCAAAACACGAGGAACTGTATTAAAGGGTTGTGGCATTAGGGAGGTTGCGAACCACTGGTCTAGGGGAAGAATCTGAGAAAAAGAGGATGAATTTGAACTAAACACATTATAAGCATGCATGGAATTCCCAAATAATAATAAAAAGGTTTTAACTCTTAAATAAAATATTTGAGACAAGGACAAACTCATAACTGTACTCACAGTAAGACCAAGATGTGAAATTTCTAGAAAGAGCTTTAGATGGAACCGTTTAAGAATTCAATTAAATATTTATTGAACAAATGCAGAATAAATGAACCAGGGCTGTTTTAATCTGAAGATACATTAACCACCTCAAATCTTCAAGGGCTGTCATACAGGAAGAAAAATGGATGCACTCAGCATTTCTACACGGGATGGGGAGACGCAGGAAGGCTGCAGGGGCCTTCCCCGCTCTGGAGCTTCCTTCAGCACACAGCGCACTCCATGCCTTTCCCTTCTTCTGAAAGGAGACATCAGAACTTAGAGTTCACGCGAACACATCAGCTGCATTCTAACTGTGCACCGTCCACCTCATGCAATGGATGCTTGCGCATACTGGGAAAAACTGTAGCACTGACAAGCCCCTCACCAGGAGACAGTCTCTGCACTCCTCAGCGATTTCTGACCCTACAGCAGTGATTCCTTGTTCTGGGGTGGGAAGAAAGCACATTCTCCAGAGTGTGAGAGATAATGAGGGTTGGTCACTGCCTGGGGACAGTCCTCCACAAACCCCAAGCGCATCATTCCAGCCGGAGGCCAATGGTATGCAGGAGTGTGGTGTGGTCCACAGCACCCTCTGCTCCCTGCAGCAGGACAGCTTGTGTTCAGAGTCCAGTCGCTGACAGAAACTAGGTGCATAATACTGATGGCTCCAACCTAAGTGATCAATACAGATGAGAACTGTTCCAAGGACATTCAGCAGTGTCTGAGGAGGAAACTGTTCAATCCGCTTCATCTTCTATGTGCATTTTATCACACCCAAAGGACACCAAGGTGCTCACCCTGTTCAGTAAACTTGGAATAAAACTCCACGTCTGTTTGCCAGTGACAGGGGCTGAAGGTGAATCTTGAACTCAGATCTATCAGTTTTCCAGAAAAGCCACGTAGTCGGTCAGCCTGGCGAGCTGCTGCTCGTTAGGAATTGGTGGAACTGGGGCAGGCTCTACAAAATAACAAGGGAAGCACAATTGAAGTTAGTCAGTGGTGTGACCGAGCACCTGACCTGCCACCAGCCTGTGGAGGACTTTAATAAGGTATTAGTGCTACCTGATCTTAGACAAAAACCATGCCTGTCAGAGGCTTGGAAAGTTTTGGAGAACAGGCAAGCTGTCTCCATTTTTACCAGCCTGATTTCTCAAATGAACATGAACACGCCTCAGAATAACTGCATTTGCTGCAGCAGGCTATGTGAAGACTCAAACATGTCTAGTGTGCAGCATCTCTTTCGGAGCACAGCGTTACCTGGACAGGTACCCACCTGTGTGTGGGACACGGGTGAAGAACAAGTCTAAGTTCATCTCATGTGCCTGGTCCAAGCAGAACACTGCACTGACAAGAGCTAGAGCAGCACAATGACGGGGATCCAACCTCAGGATTTACACGCTAACAATGAATTTGGCACGCCAGGCTGTGGAGGCTTTTGCATACACTCCAGAACCCCAAGAGACCCTAGCATGATGGCAGGTAGTTCCACGTCTAGGCTAGCAGATATCACCACTCTGGCATAGCTACGGGGAAGCCTACAGTTTCCTCTTGTAGCCACGTGTGTCACTACACATTTGCAGAATTTAATCTCTAATCATTACAGAAAATACATTAGCAAACAATGAAACACTTAACAATGTCCATTTGAAAACACGTACCTGATAAGGGAATAAACCTGTTAAAGGAAACATCCAGGGCTCCTGAGGCTAAACAGAAGAAGAAAAAGACAGTTACAGACAGCAACAGAAGTCATGTCAGGACTGTGACGCTCACCCCCACTACAAACACTTGCTTCTCAAATGGGGTGTAACTGTGTTCCACTTCAAACACTTTGGCTTCCATCTTCCTTAAGATCTACAACCTTGGGGTTGAGGACTGACATTTGTCTAAACAACAGGCCCCCAGGGCAGCTGAAGGAAGTAGGGCTGCTGCAGGACTATGATGAGGTAGCTCTAAAGACTTGGCAGAAAAGAACACTCCTGTACTCTGGAGGAAAAGGCAGTACAGGAAAGAACAGCCCCCCCCTCGCCCCGAGGGTGAGATGAAGGGCAGGTATGGGGGTGGGAACAGTAAGGTCAGGGCAGGCCTGACCTGAAAGGAAAGCTAGAACAACTAATCTAAAGTCAGTCAAAGTCAGTCATAGAAGAGGAGTCTCAAGCAGGTGACCTTCCACGTCATCTGCTCTGATGTCACTTGTCTCTGAGGATTCACCTACCTGGCTTCCTGGGAAGAACCATTCTTGTGGCAGAGTCAGCTTGCCATCCTTGTTCCAATACACCTGAAAGAGCAGGGTACACACAGATGGGAGAAGGGCACAAGTCCCAGCAGGACCCACACCTGCCCCTGTCACTGCACTAAGGGCCACACTCAGGTGCTGTGTATTTACTAGAAAGGTTACCACGGGGATTGGACAAACTTATTTTTGAAATATCCTGAAAATTCAGAAAGCCCCACTTTACTCTCTAGGGTATAAACACTGACAACTTTGGTCTTCTGCAGCAGTCACCTAATTAGTCTAATTCCAAATAGACCAACAGTTGTATTCTGCCCCTTGCAGCATCCTATAGTAGTAATGACTAATCATGCAGCTGTGTGAGGATCCTGGGTTTAACGCCCACACCAAAACCAACTGCCCATAAAATAAAACACAGCCACCACACCACAACTCCAGCACCCACTGTCCTGTGAGCCTGAAGCTGTTCTAGGCTCTGGAAATTAAAGAATAAATGACACTTGATGGCCTCCCATTTTAGTTGGAGAATCAAGACTGCCAATCACTGTAAAACAAAGAAACCAAGTACATGCAGTGTTTGACCAGTGGGTTAATGGTTGTAACAAGTACCTGGGCGTGGCCAAGGAACCGGAGAAGTGACTAAAATGGAATGTGAGACAGAACTGTCTTTTTGAGCACGAAAAGGTAAACCTGGGCAATTTGGTCAGTTGAGAAGAGCTTTCTTAAGTAGTTGTGCAAATGTCTACACAGACGCCACAGAGACACTCCTGAGCTTGGTTACAGGTGCTACATGGAGGTGATTAAAAAAACCCACCACCTAAATCCCAAAAATCATTCTCCTCGACTCCCAGAGGAGGAACAGAGAACCTATGCTTTGTGTGATTTCTGTTCCCTGTAGGGAAGCAGCAAGTCCAAGTACCTTTCACAGCTTCCTCCACAGGGAGGCCGACAAAGGCAGCGAAGTCATCTGCGATTATGGAGGTGTACGCCTGAGAGACCAGGGCGAAAGCACGTCTTCTCGTTGCATCTGTCGTGGAGGGGATGGTCAGCAGCAGGAACCAAGGGAACAGGACTTTTAAACACAGCTCTGTCCCACAGTTTTTATTTACAGGCAAGACTAGACCCACCCAAGCAGACACGCAGGCAGAAGGTATGAGGGACCCATACTTTGAGTGAACACATCCATTCTTCACATTCCATGTGGACACAAGCTAGAGGTGGAAAACAACATCCACAAGACCCCAGTCTTAAGAAAGCAAACATTTACCAATTTAGGGCACAAACATTTTCAGTTTCCCTTGCTCTCTATTTCACTTGCAAACACTAGCAGAATGATACAGCGGCCCCTCTCAGGAGGGATCCAACGCAGGATTCCTCTGGTGCAGAAGCATAAGCCTTATCCCCACACCTGTCCCTAACCTCCAAGTGTGCCTCAAGTCAGGATCCTGAACCCCATGCCTGAAGGTCTGACTCTCAAGGGAAAGTGCTGCCAGGCCCCAGCACAAGATGTTCCTGGAAACAGCCTTCTGGATTTCCCGTGCTCACACACCTACATTAAACAAACTCCAGAATGAGACAAATGCCCCACCCAACCCTGCCAGTCTTGCTGTCCAGTGCCCTTTTGGTAATACCAAGGCTCCTCCAGAAGGCTGCCAACCTACTTAATAAATATCCACAGTTGAGGCAACTGGACATAATGCAGGTCCCTTCAGGCACCTTGTGCTCCAACTAGTCCCCTGGGCCAGACTACTTTTCACAGTCCACACCTGGCTCTGGGCCCCGGTGTTTAAGATCTGACAAAACCTATTGCAGTGCTCCTGTGAGCACGAGCTTGCTGACAGTACAACTGGAACCAAAATGGGGTTATGCCCTCAGCCATGGGATTTCTCACAGGTCTGAAAAACTGCAGATACAATGGACCTGGAAATGGCTCAGTGGGTAAAGGCACTTGCTACCCAAGCCTGGAGACCTGAGTTTGTGTGTTGCACCCCGCCCAACCCCCATCCATGTAAAGGTGGAAGGAGAGAAGCCTTTGACCACTAAATGCACACTAAATGCATACCATGGTATGCAGAGTCTTCCCAAAACAACACACTGATACTAAGCTGCACTCCTTCCTTCACTCTAAGCCTAATGCCACTATTCCTCCTCTGCTGTCTTTACACTTACATCCTGCTTGAGTCTACCACCTCCAGCAGACTTCTAGAATGTCTTAGAGGTGCAGAAATTTCCCTATGAAGAAGACAGACATTCAAGGGGGAAGAATTAAGGCAGTAATGGCAGGAACATACATGCAGAAAGAAATGTGTACCATAACCCTCTCCCAGCATTTAAAATCACTGTCTATAGCTCAAGCGTTCTAGCCAGACTTTAGGGTGGGAATAGACAGGAGCCGATGAGAATGGCAAAGGAAAGAAGCAGGTGTGTGAAGAGGCAGAGGAGGGCTAACAAGAATGGAGAGCATACAGAGAGGCAGGAGGAGGCTGACAATGGATGCAGATATGCAGGCTCTGCATCCTAGATCAGCAGCCACATGCTTGCTCCCCAACTAGCCCTGCTGACATCCCTCCACAGCTCTGGAATCAATCCTCTCTAGAGGCCAGTAAGACTGGCCCTTCATCCCCCTCAGGCTTTGGTGAGAGTGACCGCTATGAACAACTACCCCCTCGGTATTTAGCCAGCCCTTTCTGGCTTTCTATAACAAACAGCTCTCCCACCAAGCTCTTCAGCCGAGACATATCTAGTTTCCTCATGGAACTGAGTTGTTGGGACAGAACTGAAGGTGCTATGGCTTGAGGACTCTGTCCCCACCGGTCTGTCTGAGCTCCTGGTCCTCAGCTAGTGGGTGCTGTAGGGAAGTCGTGGGACCGTAACAGGTGAAGCTGTGGTTGCTCTTGACTAGAAAACCAATTTATAATACACCAAAGAGCAAAACATCAAACTCTGTAGCAATTCCAATTTGTTTTGAGCCTCTCCTCACCAGGCTGGCATTTTACAGAGAAAAGAATGGGACAAACTACTTGGGGAGCTGGGGATTTGTTAAATCCCAAGAAAATCTTCATTGATAGAACAGTGTCTAAGTGTTTACAAGTTAACTCTCCAATTTTGTCTCCTAACAAGGAAATGAAGCTCAACAGGCAGATGAGCCAAAATGAAAACTCAAAAGTCTGGCTCCAGAGATCCAACTCCAGCATGCTCCATTAGATGGAATGGGTGTCTGTGGGCTGGAAGCAACTCTTAATTTCACAGAGAATCCAGTGTGAGGGGGTACTAGAAAGAATAAACTCTACACAACACTCACTGGATGAGTAGGGAGTCCTTACCCAAGTCTTGCCTATGAATTTGCAGCCCGACACCTGAAAAAGGCAGCCTGTACTTACCAGGCTGAACCCAGTCCTGTCAATCAACCTTCCAATGGCTCCTCCCAGAAATGTTTCCACACTAGCTCTCAGGCAGCCCCACTACACTCAGGTGACATCACCCCACACTCCTTCCCCTGCCTGAGTCTACCCTGAAATTCAGCTCATAGTTACTGAAAGTAGCTATTTCCTGCTCTGTTTACACAGCTCTGTGTTGTGCTGATCCAGGTACTACTGCAGAGGGCTGACTGGTACAGCTCCCTGGCAATCCTTACTCTCTGCTCCCTGGTACACCCACGTCCGTACCCTGATGAGGACCTTCACACCAACAGAGAGGACACACTGAAGGCAGGCAGTGACTACAGAGCTGAGGTGACAGGAGAGATCACTGTATGAATGTGTGTAACGGGGCTGGAAAGACAGCTCAGCAGCTAAGAGTCCGGAGTCTGGTTCCCAGCTTCCATGCTGCGTGGCTCAGAAATGCCAGGAAGCCGACCTCCAGAGGATCCAATGCTGCTGGCCAACAAGAATGCAACAGGCACAAGGACATGCACCTACCCAGGCCAATAAAAGGAAGAGGAAAGAGTGACCCAGAAAGACTGGAAGCACATGCAGGGGAGTGTGAGACAGGAGGGAGGCGGGACAGAGATGGTGTGTGTCAGTGCCACATCATGCCGGGCCTCTACCCTTTCAAAGCAACCAAAACCAAAACTGAGCCCCTAGTCTCTGAGCTTGTTCATTCATAAGATGTATACAGGGGACACAACAGCTATCAAAGGCCAGGGTTAACAAAGTCCAAAGTCTATGTATTTGAAAATACAGACTTAAAAACTCTTGACCCACCCATACCATCAACTTGTGGATTATTGCCTAGTTTCATCTTCTAGCAAAGAAGTCTTTCACCAGGTCACATGTGTGGTTCACACCAGTAACACAAGGAGTAAAGGACAGAATGAGCTATACAGCGAGGACCCTGTCTTAGCCTTCCTGTCCATACAAAGATATGATAGAGAGAAGAGATGGCTAATGGAGTAACTACAATGTGGAACCGGTAGTGACACCCTCGGCTCCCGCCATGCTCCCCAGAAAACCCCAGTAAGGAAATGAAGAATCAACTAGCATAGATCTAGAGCAAGCCTGAAAAACACCAACAAATCAGAACTGTTTACTTCTAAAGTGCACACTGACACAGCACAACACTATACATCCCAAGGACTCCAAGGACTGGACACAGCACAGGACTACAGCTCTAAGGGCTCCAAGGCAGGCTTAGTGCGACGTGATTTTGAACCACAAAGAAACCCTACCTTTAAGGGCTTCCATAATTGGTTGCACAGTCTCCGACCACTGGTGGGCGTTGATGGTGGTATAGATCCCAGGGAAATCTCTCTGCCAGATTCGCTGTCCTACTGACCAAATTCCCCCAAGTTCAGAATTTGCCTGCAATAAATATTGTTGCCTTTGAAGGAATTCACTCTGAAATTATAATGACTGGATTGTCAAACAAAATTTCAGAAATGACACAAAATTTGTTAGCTATATCATTAAAACACACACTACTGGTTTTAGGAGACACAATTACTTTTCTAAGAGTTGTGTCCAACCTGCAGACCATAGGTATGAGCTGTGAAACCTTTCTCTTTTTGCAACTTGCGTGCCCAGTTTCAGACTATGAACTTTGCAAGCGACAGAATGGTTTTGCAACATCCAAAGGTTGGATCTGACTGATTCTAAAATGTTGTGAGCAGTAATGTCAACAATTTATATACTTAACATTTTTATACAACTATTATAAAGCATGAGAAAGTAAAAACGTGTTTTGGGGATCAACTATCTTAAGAACTCTTATTTAAACTGAAGATGCTGGCATTTACTCAGCTAGGACAAACTACCAGGAAGCTGATCAGCGAGGCTATGTCAAGCACAGAGCCTGTGTGCAGAGGTCCACTCATACCATCTGCTCTCCTGCCTCTGGTTTCACTCCTAACAAATACAAGTTCAGGGAAAGGAGGGACAGTGAAACAAAGTCTTCATTCTACTTGGCAAGAAACTTTTCTCAGATTATTGCATTAATCTCTAATCCCAAGTAAGAAATTGAATTAACAAAGTATCTTAATGCAATGACTTTCCATGTAAACCATGCCAGTTCCCAAACAGCTGTCATTACAGGACCAAGTTGTCTGCTGAAGTCTCGAGCCCCTCACTCACCACCCACACAGAGGCAGGTCTAGGAAGCCTCATCAGCACATGAACAGACTCCTGAGCCCTGTCAGAGAAAGCTGGAGGGCTGTAACTTTAGCATTCTAACAACAGCTTCTGTAATGAGTAAGGGAAAGGAAAGACTGGAGGCTGTCATTTAGGGCAGTGCCACTATCTTTAAATCAACAGCGACACACTGTGGAGTACTTACAGACTTTATAGCAGGTGGAATCCTCTTCCAAAGATATCTTGCATTATTCCTAATTTACAGAGATCAATTAAGAACAAGTCATCTTAGTCAATTCATGGGTTAATCAAGAGGTGAGAATTAGCCAATAAGAGGCTGAAACTAATGGGCCAGGCAGTGTTTAAATGAATACAATTTGTGCGTTGTTATTTTGGGTATAAAGCTAGCCGTGCGGGAGCCGGATGGAAAGCAGGCCTGCTCGCTTCCTCACTACACTGAAAAACTCAGTTTAGTGTCTGTAAAAATATGACAAAGGGTTTGGAGCCACAGGGGCCCTCTATTCTCTAGCACACTCAGACGTCCTGCTTCTGACCCAAGAAGACTAATTAAAAACAAGCCTAATGCCTCCTGCCTTTCCCAGTGTTCCCCTGGGTCACTGTTTCTCAGTGTACCCTTGGCTGTCCTGGAAATCACTCTGTGAATCAGGATGGCCTCTGCCTCCCAAGTGCTGGGATTTAAGATGTGTGCCTTCAGACAAAAGAGGACAGGTCAATGGCTCCTGACACTAGTCTTTCCTCAAGAACCTGCCACGGTTTTTAGATGTATGTAAAACACACACAAGAAATTCTAACTTAATGATTATTACGACCGAACGGGAAACAGTTATGACGGGACTATGATAAAAGACACCCACGGGCTGTGTGTACTTTCGCCTAATCTCGTGGAAGCTGCTGCTCTTCTTACTACTTACATGTCATTCTGGAGCAAATACAAAGCCAGAAGCTGGCTGTACACTGGTGGTGTGGCAATTCCTCCAGGAGCCTACAGGGACCAAAAGAGGAGAAAAACCTCACTTCCTAATAATACACTTTCAGAAAAGGAAAAAAAATCAGATGTAAAAAGTAAGCCCCTTTTCCAGTACTAGTACAGATGCAGAAAAATCTTAGGAAAGTATCACGGATTAGAATCTGAGTTTAGATCTGTTGTCAGCTGTCAACTACTTCCAGTGGGGTACAGTTTTTTTACATACACACAAACATTTAAGTGGCATCACCTTGGAAGGACTCAAACTTAAAATAATAATAATAAAAAACCTCACGATTTCCTACAGAAATATTTCTAAAAGGTTCTTAAATCACTGTGTTTCGGCCCATTATGGAAAAAAAAAAAGGCTATACAAGTAAGTTAAAAACCAACGGGTAGCTAGAGAGGCCTTAATCCATTCTTTCCTTAAATCATTCGGTAAAGGTCTATTAAGCGCGCATCAACATGCTGCTGCCGTCTCCTTTAGTCGGGGAGCCTTTTTTCCCTATTACTTTTGTTGTTTTGATTTTACGTAGCCCAGGCTGGCTTCCAATTCACAGGTAATCCTCCTGCCTCCGCCTCACGTTTGCCCCATGAGATTCCTATGGCACCGCTCCTAGCCTGGTTAGTGAACTTTTTATCTTAACATTACAAAGAAGCTTCTCCAGACTACGGTCAGGAACCGCGGCGTGATGAATGGGGGTGGGGTGGGGGTGGGGGTGGATCTTTTCCCAGCAGGCCGCGGCCGGGCCCGTTGCCCTGGAAACGGCGCCCACCCGCCCGCCCCACTCTGCCGCGCTACCTCAAGCTCCTGGTTCTCGCACTGATCCAGCAGCTTTCTGAAACTGAAGGCGCTGTCCGCCATCACCGCCACTGGCATCTTCCCAGCCACTCTCGCCGCCACCGCCCCGCCAGACCAAAGCCCAAGTTGGCCCTCGGGGCGTCGCGCCCGCGATGACGTAAAAGCTGGTGTCGCTTAGTACGCACGCGCGAGCGTGCAGTCGCTTCCTGAGCGACGCAGAGGCGGAGAGAACGAGGCGGCGAGCGCTCTGGCCCACAGTCTCGGTGCTCTGGAGGACCCGCCCCAGGTCTTCCAGAAAGAACCAGCTTTCTGAGCCGAACCACTCCAGTTGGGAGGGGCTGGCTGTGACTCAGGGTCTTCTCTTGAGAGCGGAAATGCATCTTTCATACCCACTGTTGCAGTGAGAGAATAAGAAAACCGTTGGAGCTCCTTGTGTCTTGAGAACGCGGAACTGTACTTATGTAAGCTAAAGGTGTTACAAGCCGAGGAAATTCCGAAGCTGAAACTCTTCTTGGCTTGGGCCATGTACACACCGTTCTTTTAACAATGCACTTGGCAGCCTGAGACCCTCACCTCCACCTTTTATGCTCACACACACTCTTTTCTGGAAAACCACCTAGTAACTGTCAGCAACCCAGGACCCCTGTGCACACACGCGGGGAACTGCAGGCGCATCCTCTTCAAATAATGGGATAACTTTCTCCTCCTCCAACTGACCATCGAACAGATTGTATTCAATAATACTCTAGTTATGTTCGGAATGAGGACAGGAGGTCTGACCTGGCCTGAACTGGTTTTTAGGTGCCTGCCCCATAAGGCATACTGTGTTTTCTAAGTGAACTTTCTGGGAGAGTTTCCTATTTACTATCTTATACCTGTGCCTATGATTAAAATCAAATACATTATAGGAAGGGGCATGCACAGTAGGAAAAGAGATAACGTAGCTAAAATCAGTCAATCAAAGCAGAGTCCAATGCCCCTTAGCCATCAAACTCCTCTTGAAGTCCATAAAAGCCACAAACAGTAACTGGGGCCCTGGCCTAGAGTATGCTGGCTAATGCGGCCACTGTCATTCTGACAACATGTTTCTGCAGCATTGCAATGCTATTTGCAAATCTGTGTGCCTGAGGATTCAGTTCTATGCATGAAAAGTAAACACCCAGCCCAGACCTTGATCACCAAAAACAGTACCCCCAGAATTCTATACAGTTCCCTGGACACAGTAAGCCATGCCATGAGCACCAACAACTGCCCCTTTGCTATCTCCCCAGACCTAATTGGCAGCACTGGAAATTGGACCGCAGCCTCAAGCATGGTAGTTCTACCATTGAGTTGTACCCCTAGATCTCCTTTTACTTATGAGGGGGTGGGCAAGGTCTTACTAAGTTGCCCAGGCTGGCCTTGAACATGTGGAAGAATCTCCAAGCCTAACTCTCACTTCTCTCTCTACCTGTCTTCTCATCAGCCCTCCCTGTCTCAGTAGACTCCAGCACGGCATTGCCTCCTGTGCTCTCATGCACACACACTGCATGTGACTGAAGTCTCTCTAGCCTGGGCCACTGGTGGGCCTGAACTTTGGTGGTCTCATGATAGGCAAGCACTCTTGATGTGGGATTTCCCTCTGTATGCTGTGATTACTTCTAATGAATAAAGAAACTGCCTTGGACCTATAGAAGGGCAAAACTTAGCTAGGCGGGGAAAACTAAACTGAATGCTGGAAGAAAGAAGGGCAGAGTCAGAGAGAAGCCAAGAAGCCACCAGAAAAGATGCTGGGAACTTTAGCTGATAAGCCCACGTGGCGATATACAGATTAATAGAAATGGGTTAAATTAATATGTAAGAATTAGCCAATAAGAAGTTAGAGCGAATGGACCAAGCAGTGATTTATTAAACAGTTTCTGTGTGATTGTTTCAGGTCTAAGCTAGCTGGGAGGCCAGGAACCAACAAGCGACCTCCAACACACTCTTCCTTGCCCTACGAATTTTCTTTGAAGCATAAACCATATCTTTTTTATTCTTCTGCTCAAACTCATGTGAATAAAAGGATCCAATACTTACCAGAAGCTCCACCTTGTAGACTGCCGGACTGATTAGCGCCCCAGCGACTGTGGAGAGGTCAGGAGGTTGCAGGTTCAAAGTGTAATTACACTCTATCTTGGGCTGTCTTTGCTTCCCTTGATAGCTATTCCTTGCCCACTTGTGTCTGACCTAACAGCCCTCTAACAGTTAAGTGAAACCTTTGGAATTAACTTCATGGGCTACTGGCTCCTCAGAACTGTGAACACGCTGCTCACTCAATTATGCCAGGACTCTCTTCCCTTGTGGTCATTTGGAGGTCCGCTGATTCTGCACTATTATGTTCCCAGGAAGGTTTATGTTTTAGCTATGGCAGGAAAGTGAGGTCAAAATTAGCATATAAAAGAAAGGACGCTGGAAAGTCCCTTCCCACCAAGATTGACACACACCCGAGTCTGAGCGAAAGGAATGTGTGTACTCTATGGATGCACCAGTCTCCAGTCAATGCACACTCAGCTTTTAACCTTTCTCCAGCTCTGCTGCAACTCTCAGAAGTACATCTTTGCCTTACTAAACTCTCTTCTTCTGTTCCTACCCAAGTGTCTCCATCTAAGTCCTTGTTTAGGGATAGAAGAACCAGGAAGTCCCTATGGGTGCCTACCAGGCACCATATTTGCCTATAACAATGGTGCACTGTGAATGCTACATGGAATGGCAGTGGACATGCATATGACATATGACTCAGCTCATGTGTGTTCTCTGTGAAAGACCCAGGCCCCAGCAGATCTGTAGCCACAGCACAATCCCTGAGCACCCTGACTCTGAACCCAGAGCCAGTGAAAGAAACACACCCAGGATCTGGAACCTGAGCCAGCAAAAGAAACGTCTTATCCCTGAACCCAGAACCAGAGAAAAGCACCCTGACCCTGAAACCAGAGCCAAAGAAACACACTAGAATCAGAGCCAGTTGGAGAAATATGCCTTGGCCCTAAAATTAGAGCCAAAAGGCTAAGAAGAAGTAGTGAAAGAAACACAGCTTGACCCTGAAATCAAAGCCATCTCTGCCTCCTGACCAAATGAAACACAAAACCAACCAATCCCTGAGCAGGAAAACCCAACCAATCTCTGAGCAGGAAAACCAAACCAATCCCTGATCAAGAGGCAGTCCCTGTAATCTAGAGGCTTGACCTCTCTCCCTGACTTTAGCCCAGGGAAATAGCTTCCCATAGTCTAGAGGTGTAGTCTCCCCCCTGACCCCAGACACCATGGTCTTCTCTCCCTAAAGGGAAGAGTCAATAAGAAATGGGCAATTCCTCGCCCCTTAGGGGGCAGACAATCCCAAATCTGTAGCTATATATGTTTGGAATTCCCCAAGGTCACCCTCTTTGCCTGAATACTATAAAAATCCCCTCCCTATTCTGTTTGGGGTCTCTCCTGCTCTTCTTCTTCTTCTTCTTCTTCTTCTTCTTCTTCTTCTTCTTCTTCTTCTTCTTCTTCTTCTTCTTCTTCTTCTTCTTCTTCT
>NC_022030.1:61204433-61205053 GCF_000317375.1 Microtus ochrogaster
CCTCCTCCTCCTCCTCCTCCTCCTCCTCCTCCTCCTGCTGCTGCTGCTGCTTCAGATGTATCGAGAGGCCTGAGTTAACTCACAATAAAGACTCCTTGCCTTTGCATCAGATTCGGTCTCATCATGGTGTTTTGAGGATCCGGACTTTGGGCATAACACTTTGGTGTCATAAGAGACCTCTCTAATAAAAACCACATTTTAGAGAAACATATTAAACACTTTCAGATAGCAACAGCTATCACTGATGATTTTAGTATAATGAAGATATCTGTAAACGGATATAATTATGTTTAATGTTCTTGTTAGAGTATAAAGATTACGGGCTGAAGAGATGGCCCAGCATTTAAAAGCATATGTTGCTCTTGGAAAGGACCTGAGTTTAGTTCCTTCCATCAACTTCAGGCAACTCACAGTGCAACTGTCTGTGACTCCAGTCTGGAATCTACTACCTCTGGACTCCAAGAGCACCTGCACATGCACACAGATACACAGACACACTGATAATAATGATAATAATAATAATTAATAAGGGTATTATGATTTCAAAATTTGGGTCTAAGGATATGATGCTTTGGAGAGGGTCTTCTTTTGTTTTCACAGAGGACCAGACCCTGTGGATT
>NC_022030.1:61205743-61230952 GCF_000317375.1 Microtus ochrogaster
AGAGAGAGGACTACTGAACTTGCCTAAAGGTGAGATGATCTTTCGGGGTTCCTGATTCATGAAGGAGTCTGCGAGACATTCTGCAGGACACAGCAGATAGTGACTGAACTGCCTTTGAAATTTCCTGCTTCATGGAAATGTCCGCTGGATACTATGGGCCTGTAGGCCAAAGATGGATGCCCCAAAAGAACTTGGGTGGTAGAGCATGAGACTCTTAATCTCAGGGTCGTGGGTTTGGGCCCCACGTTGGGCACCAACTGAAGGCGTAAGTCACAAACAATGCCACACCAGTTTGGAATTATGATTAATAGGGTGGTATTTTATTTAAAGGGGAAAAAACTTACAGATCACCGTCAGCCCTCTGCGCAACCAGGAAGGGAGTCTAGTCGCCGGTGGAGCAGGAAGTGAAGAGAGAGAGGAGAGGGAAGTGGCCTCTTTTTTAAAGGGAGAGAGACCACGCCCCAATGGGCTGGTACCTCAGTGGCTATAGGCTGGAGGAGTGGAAGGACCTCCCGCAACACCAACAAAGAACTTTTTCTTTTTAAAAAAATTTCCTACTTCCATGATAATTTATTTTTTATCATTTCATTAACATTTATTTATTTGTTTATTTTTATTTTTTATTACTTAAATACCAATACAAGGAAATTTGGATTGGTATTTTTTTAAGTAACAAAGAACTTTTCATCTTATTATTAAAACAAGCAAAACACAAGGTGCTATTTCCAGTTAATTTAAGCAAATGCAAGTACAGCGAGGGAGTACACCTGGTGTTATGCCTTATGAATATTATCTTTGGTCCTGTGAAAGAGCCAAGAGTCTTCCCCCAGTCCTCTGCTTTTCCCACAGAGATAAGGTGGACATACCAGGGCATTTCCTTCATGCCTTTGCTTTCAAGTGCATCCACTTATCATAGTTGATGGAATTCTTTCCAGAAGGCCACCTTGTGGGAAGAACATTCCTCCCTCTTTCCTTACCATAGTTCACAGTAAGTTCACAGCTTTCTTCCACAGGGCCCGCACACCATGCCAGCTGTCTATTTGCTTCAGAACCAGTGTTGCTTCAGCTGACCTTGATGGCACTTCAAAGGAAACCAGAATGAACATTCACTGTGTGGCTGGCTCTCAGTCATGGGTCTTCTGTTCTCTTTGTCCTCAGATGACTCCTTCGTGCCAACCAGCGTCACAACAGGAGGCGAGAGATGCTCAGGCTGGGGCATAAGGAGAATCGGGATACAGGGGATGCTAATCCTGAGGGCATTAGGAGAATAGGGATGCAGGGGATGCTCAGCCTGGGGGCATTAGGAGAATCGGGATACAGGGGATGCTCAGGCTGGGGGCATTAGGAGAATCTGGATGCAGGGGATGCTAATCCTGGGGGCATTAGGAGAATCTGGATGCAGGGGATGCTAATCCTGGGGGCATTAGGAGAATCGGGATGCAGGGGATGCTCAGCCTGGGGGCATTAGGAGAGTCAAATGAAAGAACTATTTACAGAGAGATGTAGGCAAGATGTTGGCAAACTATAGAGGACACACCCCAGAACTAGTCAGAGTGACATCATGACCACGCTAAACTGTGCAGGGGGTGTTCTGCATCTGGGGAGGGAGTAGAAGGCACCCCTAGAACTGTCCTTAGTGAAATGATCATCGCCAATGACAACTATTTCTGAGTAAATTCAGTCCAGGGAAATGCTCTCGAAGGCATAGATCCCAGAAGAAACACTTGTTGCAGAAACGCTGCTAAAATGAGGCGAGAGTGGCTATCTCTGGCATCTGAGCTGTGCGTATGCCAAGAGTCCGCTCCCCCATACCCTCTCAAACAAGGGGTCTGGCATCTCCTCAGGGAGGATGGCTACAAAGATGTGAGTCTGGAAGTGATGGGGGAAACCTTTTTAGCCAATTATCTTTAGGAGGTGGATTCACGTTAAGGCGTGGCTTTCTGTGACTTGGAGTAAAACAGGTGAAGGGTGGCCCAGCTGCTCGCTCTCTCTGATTCCCACGGGGCACTGCTGAGCTTGGACTTCTCATTCCTGTTTCATGAGTTTTACCCCTATAATAAATAAAAATATAATTGTTTTATCCTTTAGCTAGCCTCGTTATTTCCAGAACTGAGCTACTTTCTAAATGGAAGTTTCCCTCCTTCCATGTTCTTTTCATTTAGGCAAAGAAGAGAGAGAATGCTGGGCTTTCCAGTAGCCCACCTCAACTTGCTTGTGGGCTAAATGTAAACGGAGGTGACTGGAGGCTGATACCCTAGCACTGAGACCTTGCCCGTGGCTCAGGGACATTTGTTCCTGACAGGAAACCCACCTGTAGGAGCAGGGAGATGAAAAGCTGTCAGCGGAGATACCGAGTTTCTATGGAAATGAATCTCAATGTTCAGGGAGGGATCATCACCCAGAGCTGCTGCAGAGAGTCCCCACTGCACCTGGGTCTTGCACCCTGGCACACAGAAAAGGATGAGAAATGCCATAGTCACTGATCCATTGCTATGGAAAGATACCATGACCAGGGCAACTCTCACAGAAGGAAGCATTTAATTAGGACTTACGGTTTTACAGGGTTAGTCTGTGATCATAGTGGTGGGAAGTTGACAGGCATGGTGCAGGAACATTAACGAGAGCTTTTCCTCCTGATCTGCAGGCAGCAGGTGGAGACAAAGAGACTTGACCTAGCTAGGGCTTTTTGGAACCTCAAAGCCCTTTTCCGGTGGCACGCCTTCTCCAACAAGGTCAAACCTAATCCTTCCCAAACAGTTCCACTAACTGATGACCAAGCATTCAAATGTCAGAGTCTTATGGGGATGGGGTTATTCTCATTCAAATCACCGCATGCAAGAAGACTGGAAACAATGAGGGCCATGGCTAAAACTAGGACTTAAAGATGGTAGAGAAAAATCAAGGAAAGACGAAGGTGTATCTTTGCAAAGTTCAACGAAACGGGCAAACTAGTGGACTGGACAGTAAGAAGAGAAAACAAGCAAACAACTAAATGGGTGAAGGAATTTCCAGTTCGCCTGAATAAACAAAGCAGAGTTTACAGGAACTGCTAAGAAAAATAAGTGCCAACCAATGAGACGAGCTCCTTCAGAAGGACACAAAGTTCCAGACTAACTCAGTGAGGAGAAACTCTGGCGAGTGGGTAGAAAGATTGGGTTTGCAAGGAAAAGTCCAGGCCAAGAGTGGGGTTTGCTGGTTGAGTCTACCAAAAATCTGGAAAACAACTCAGATCACTTCCTCAAAAAATTTTCTAAGAAATAAAAGAGAAGGGGCCCTTCCTGGTTGATTCTACAAGGCAAGAACCCTGGCTACCAGCAGAGACAGAACACAAGCAAGATGCAATAGTTTTTTTTTAATGAATATAGATGCCAAATGCAAATATTCTCAGAAACATTAGCAAAGTGGATTCAGCAGGGCTTTGTACCTCAACTAAGGCTTATGCAAAGTGAGTCAAACACCCAAAAAGGAATCCATGCAATACACAGCTTCAATAGAATAAAATATGCATTTACCCTTTCAGCTGCAGAACAAATTACATACACACACACATACACACACACACACACACACACACACACACACACACACACACACAGAGAGAGAGAGAGAGAGAGAGAGAGAGAGAGAGAGAGAGAGAGAGAGAGAGAGAGAGATTACCTCTAAACTGGATGCAATAAACAACTGGAAATGAAAATGAAAAGAAAAAGATGATAAAGAAAAATCCAGCTTCTTCTCACACTTATTCAGTGGACTATGGATAGAAGTCTCCACCCTCAAACTCACAGACAGAAACCATGTAGACGCCACAGTCCCTTTTTCTCTTTCTTTCTTTCTTTTCTTTCTTTCTTTTTCTTTCTTCCTTTCTTTTTCTTTCTTTCTTTTCAAGACAGGGTTTCTCTGTAGCTTTGAAGCCTGTCTTGGAACTTGCTTTGTAGACCAGGCTGGCCAGAAACTCACAGAGATCCGCCTGCTTCTGCCTCCTGAGTCCTGGGATTAAAGGCATGAGCCACCATTGCACATTTTTTTTGGTGGACCCCTCAGTCTTGATGGTTGAAGACCAACACCTTTCTCCTATCATTAGTAAAAATGAGAAGAACCTCAGCTGCTGTCATTTTTTTTTTATTCTACACTGTAGAAGTAATGGTTCAATACCGAGCCCAGCCAGAAATAAATCTGTGTATGAATTAAATGCATAAATATGAGGTCTCAGCGGGGAAAGGAGGAAATAAAGACAGTCTCTTGGAAGGTGGAAAGCCAAATGAGGGTGCAGGGCTCCCTTCAAGGACAAGGCCATCATTTTTCAATGGTGAACTTCTTCTCACACCATTATTGACGTCTGTGGTGTAAAGCCTTATAGTTTGATGGCTAACAGAACCTGGGAAGATGGGCAATTCATTGGGATTATTGTTTCTCACTTATTTTAATTTCGTAAACTCCATAGAGCTCGTCTTACTTGATGGACAGGTGTTCAGTCAATGCTTGCCCACTTGCTGGCCAAATATCCTCTTGTTTGTTCCCTGAAGGTAGAGCCTTGCCTTCTCTACCTTCTACCCATCCACCCTGGATGCTGCCCGACGGCCTTTAGCCTGCAACAGCAGGGTGTAACGAGGTTTTCAGCCTGCGGCACTTCTGACGTAGAGGACACTGGCAGAGACAAAGGGGCTTGTGGAGTCCACTCTCCAGCTCTCTGTGAGGAGGATTTGACTCATTGTGCTCCTGACCTGAGTTCGTGCTTGACCAGGGATGTTGTCATTGCTGCTGTCTTCTGAGGCCTGGGACAGGAGGGCTGGGCTGATGTCTCCTTCTTGCTCCCTGCTTTCCATGGGCTGAACTCCAGGATGCTCGTGTCTATCTGTGGAAACCCTTCCCTGTCCTGCCTGGCTTTTTCATGGTTGTGTGAAGATGCCTGCCTTCAGAAACACCCAGGGCTCCTATCCCTTCTCATAGATGGGGGCTCTGGCAGCTCAACACAAATTGCATCTACTTCTCTGGAATCTTCTCCCCGGGCATTAGACCATTTCCTCCACCCCCAGTTCTTAGCAGGAGGGATTCTGTACACATGCAGTTGTCTTAGGACTGGTAAAGACAGGTCCAGACTGTCATGAATCCCAGTCTCTTTTCTACGGAGCCAGGGAATGAATTCAGAGCTCTCCTCTGCAGAGAACTTGTTCTAACTCCCACCAAAGAGTCAAGGTCGCTGTGCTGGCAGGATCTGCCGCCATCTCTAGGCCAGAGCGGAAGTGCCACCAGACTTTGGTCCACAGGTTTCTTGAGCCATCATTCTCTGAGTGCCGGGTCAGGACCTCGGCCTTCTGAAAGCATTTCTGGAGATAGAGTGGAGTCTGGTTTGCTGTTGTGAAAGTCCTTCCTTTTCTTGTCTCCATTCATCTCCCGCCTTCTTCTTGCCCCAACCACTGCCCCCATCCCAACTCACTCTGTTCTTGAGTCCTGCTGTGTCACAGTGACCTTCAAGCTGGCTCCGTGGAGCAGTCTGAAATGAATCGAGGGCTGGTTTCATTTCTTGGCTCCGAGTGTCTCACTGAAGCCTTCCACTAAGTGGGTGTTGCCAGTCACTTTTTGGACAGTGTCACTGACTTCCCCCTCAGTGTCCCACCTAGTTTCTTACAAATAGTCTTTGATCAGTAAACTTTCCCAAAGGGATAAGCTATATTTTCCTTAAAACCAACTGGAATATGGAGATGGAGCTGTTGTACAGAAAGCCAATATTCATGGGGGAAAAGCAAAGAAATGCCAGAATTTTATAAATAAAATCAGAGTTCATTGTTCAGGAGAATATGTTTCCCGGGCACATTGATACAAGCACGCTTGAGAGCCCAGGCCTGGGGATCCTGGTGTGACCGCTCTAGGACAGGCAAGTCCGTAAGCTCGTCTTCTCGCCTTTAGAATGAATAGTTAACAAGCCCCGGGAGGCTGCCAAAGGGGCTGTGAGGTCAGATGTCCTCATCCTTATTCACACAGAACATTAAGCCAAATATTCTAAACCGATGATAATGGCAAGCACTGTATTATATTAACTACTCTGTAAAGGACACAATTCTCAGGGAATCGTTTTCAGGTTTCTCCCCTCCAAAGCAGAGAGAAGGAGAGGAGCAGCTAAGCAAAAGCCATGCTTAGGGACCTCAGCCTGATTCCAGTCTTCCCAGCAGGGGGCGCTCTGTCACCGCTACCGACTTTAACACTCAGGACAATTCATTTTACAATTACCTTTCAAGTAGAAATCGGGGACACTGCTTGTGAGTAGTCATCTACATGAATTTTGTCTCTTTCAGGCTCCGTCTTGGTTCACCCCAATTCAGATGGCCCAAATGCGGTGCACATTGGGTGGAAGGCTAAGTCTGGGACAAAGTCAGTGGGCAGATGATATGGCGTTCACAGCGAGAGAAAAAGGAGGGGGCCTTGGGAAACTTCTGGTGGGGGCCCCTCAGTCTCAGAGCCGAGTAGGTTACTCCCTAGTGATCTGAGTCCAGTTTCTGCACATGCATGTGCGTGTGTTTGTAAGACCTGAGAGAGGACAACAACAAACACAGAAGGAATCAAGGGTTAATCTACTGGGCTTCAGAGGGAAGAAGCTGGGACATTTAGCAACTTCTCACTAGATGCGCTCAGCTTTCATGCTGGAACTGCGCTGGCCTGGTCAAACTGTGAACTCAGGCACTGGATTCTGCAGAAACATTCCTTCACACAGGATGCCAGCCTGTGAGGAATTCCTAGAGTGGAACAAAACCTTGTCCAGAAAGGGGGGACTGGGAAACAACAAGGGGGAACATCCAGAAATGGCTAACTCAGGAAAACTGTCAGGCTGTTTCTGAAGCCAGGCCTCCAGAATTTTCAGAACAGTTCACAAAAATGCCCAGCAGAGAGCGTTCTGCGGAGCAAGGAGAGCTGGTGAGCTGCTGCACAAGTCTCCACCAATAAGGGCACAGAGCTGATATGTACTTCCAGTAAAGTGGCAGGTTACAGAAAATACACAAAAATCAATACGTTTCCCATGTACCCAAGACAAACATGCTGGAAAGGAAATCAGGGAAATGACCCCATTCACAATAGCCACCAAAATAAATAGAATGAACTATCTGGGCATAAGTCTAGTCGGGGGAATGAACAGGCTCTACAACGAAAACTCTAAGACACTGGAGAAAGAAGCCAAGGGAGACACTGGAAGATGGAAAGACCTGCCATACACACAGATGGACCTTGTCCACAATGACCAACCTACCAAACACAACCTACAGCTCCAGTGCAATCCCAATCAGGCTTCAAAGTCTTTTCTCAACAGACATAGACAAAACTATCCACATGTTTAAGGAAGTACAGAAGACCAAGGCAGACAAAGCAGCCTGAACACAAAGAAGGCAGCGGGAGGCATCGCTCGTCCTGAGCTTGAACTACACTACAAGTTATGGGAACGAAAGCAGCATAGTGCTGGCTGGCACAAAAGAAAAACAGACATGTAGAAGCATGGGAGGAGACCTAAGAGCTCAGGATATGAGTTCATGCAACTACAACCACCTGATGTTTAAGAATGATTTTTTTTTTCAAGACAGGGTTTCTCTGTAGCTTTGGTTCCCGTCCTGGAACTAGCTCTTGTAGACAAGGCTGGCCTCGAACTCCCAGAGATCTGCCTGCCTCTGCCTCCCGAGTGCTGGGATTAAAGGCGTGCGCCACCACTGCCCGGCAAGAATGATTTTTTTTTAAGGCAAGAGTGTGTCTTGTATGTGCACCACATGCATGCAGTACCCATGGAGGCCAGAAGAGGGCAATAGAGCCTCTGAAACTGGAGTTACAGACTGAATGTTTTGTGAACCACCATATGGGTCTTGCAAATTGGACCTGGGTTCCCTACAAGAGCAGCCAGTGCTCTTAACCACTGAGCTATCTTCCCAGCCCCCAGCCACACTGACAAAAAGAGAGCCATGGTTCCTTTTTAACCAAAAAGAAGAAAACTAGGAAAAGAATGGAAACACATAGAGTCTGATATGAAAAATGGTGAGAAAAAGGCAAAAAACTCATTAGAAAAATGGACAAAGGCCTGAACAGATCCTCAAATTACACCAAGAGGCACAGAGGAGTAAAGATTCCATTAAGACCAATTGGCAAAGGTTGGTGTTGCTGAGGTTGTCCAGACTATTACATCTTCCTACACATTGCTACACGGTATGGCCCATGGAGGAGAGGAACTTGACACTGTACAATTACTTTGTTTACTTCCTAGGTTGAAGTTCCAAGTCCACATTCTCTCGGAACGTGTGTATGTGAAGCCCTAGCTTCAACTGGACACAACCTAGAGCTATCTGATGGGGTCTCCACTGAGGGATTGTCTAGCTCAGGCCTGCCCGTGGCCATGTCTGTGAGGGGTTGTTGTAACTGTTAAGACTGATGTGGGAAGGTCCAGACTACTGTGGGCGGCCCCATCCCTAGACAGAGGGGTCTGGGCTGTATATCAAAGCTAGCCAAAAATGAACCAGTAAGCAGTATTCCTCCATGGTTCCTGCCTTGAGTTCCTGTCTTGTCTTCCTCGGTGATGGAAAGGACTGGAAAGTGTATGCCAGACGACCCCTTTCTTCTACAAGTTGCTCTCGGACAGAGTATTTTACCACCGCAGCAGATCAATGGTGGTAGAACGGGAGCACACACCTCTGTGAGAAGAGATGTAGGGGACCTGCGCGCAGAAGATCTAGCCTTCATTCCCCTAAGAAGCATAGATGTAGCCATGATAGGAACAGAGGAAAAGCAGGATCGGGTCAGCTCTCCATAAACACCTTGTAATCATGTTTTACGTTTTGGTGTCGGGATTTGATTGGCCATGTATGCCAGGGATCTCCTAAACTCTTCACACTGGACATGGGGGGCCATGAGATGGAGAGGTCTGAGGCAAACTACTCTCAGGCAGGCATGCTGGGTGTGAGCCCCTGAGTTGGACAGAGCCCATCGTTTGTCAACTTGTGGATCCAGTTTCTTCCAGGTTGGTTCACGCTCAGCCACACCCTCTTCCAGCTGCGGTAACATGGGCCGCTATTATTCTTGCAGGTACATCCAGCAGATCTTACCCCAAACCAACCTTTACAGGGCCTGTTGTAAAACGACCACAGTGAGAGGCTTAGGTTAGGCGACATGGTCGTGGGCCAGCTCTCTTGGTCAGGGTGGGAATGGCTTCTAATTCAAATCTCCATAGAATGACCAGAAGCACATAGAGACGGACAGGTAACAAAATCTCTTGATAATGACCAGCACCTGCTAATCCCTACCCCAGGGGTGATGGCACAGAACCTCCTGAGCAAGTTCAGTGAACTAACCTGCATGGACCACTTAGAACGGCTGAGCACTGTTCCCAGCTTCGACAGAACCATGAGAAGGGAGCTAATTTCCCTATTTCACAAGAAAGAAAACTAAGATTCATGGAGATCGTATAAATTGCCCGAGCTCGCACACCTTGTAAGAGAGGAAGTCAAGATCTGAACCAGCCGAGTGTGGCCTCACACTAATTTTGAGTGATTACCCTGTCTCCACATGACTTCAAGAGGGTGCCTGTTTAAGTTGAGAGGGAACTTGAAAAGTAGAGGTGGGAGGATATGGGGCTGTAGTTCATCCCCATCTGCTTAGTGAGGTCAAGGCCAGCTAGGACTAGGTGAGATGACCCTGCCTTGTGCAAGCCAGAAAGGAGAGCGGAGAGGTGTCCTGCGTGTGGGGGCAGGAGCCAGGGAGGGGGCTGGATACGCGTCACATTCCCCCAACAGTGTGAATCCGATTCTCACAGTAGTTAATTTTCACCCAGTTTTGAAATCGGAAAACTTTTTCAACTTGCCTTAACACGTCCAAGGTAGAATTCTGTGATGTGGGAGTTAGCACCATCTTTCTGTCATCATGGCAACCACAAATGCTTCCCCAGAGGTGAGGACGGCACTTGTGAACATCGTGCAATGCCGTGGATCACGGGACCCGGTTTAATTCCCTAGCAAAGCTGTTATCGCGAGAGTTTATGGACAGAGAAATAAAGGACACTTGCGGAGTCTCCAGGGGCAGATAAGGACAGAAAACGTAAACTGCCGTGCTTCGAGTGTCCTCTGCTGTGTCTCGGTGTCCTGTGGTCCAGCACCTGCTGTCCCCAACCTGTGACTGATAGCTTTAAGTGGGAAGATCACAGCAGGTTGTTCTCAAGAGGAGGTCAGCAGGATGGGGAAGGAAAACAGGTGGGTGTGACGGAGCCATTCTCCCCTGCAAGTAGAATGCTATACGTACCTCTAGCACAGATCTCAAACCTTTAACCTCTTTCTCTTAGATTAGCTGGATTTTTCCATTAAGCCTGTTTAGAGCATTCTGGGGAATTGTTTGAAGCATCCTTTTCTGCTGATTACCTAAAAGGGTGGGGATTCGCTGACTTGGATGATAAGGAACCAGCCCTTTTTTATCTTCCGTAGAGTCTTATAGGATCTCCAAGAGGAACTTCAAGCAAGGGGCATGGGGATCGTCTCGTCTGCTTTAGTTTGCTTTCTGATGCCAGAACAAAGTATCTGAGGTGGGTGCACTATCACAAAGAACAGGTTTATTTCAGCTTACAGTTTAACAGGTTGTCTGTAAGCTCTTACGATAACACTTTTGCTTGGGAATTGGGAATCTCTGGGACGGACCTAGGCCCTCAGGTGGGAAGGGCACAGTAGAGTGGATTTAGCAGCAATGTGCAGGTATGGGGGAGCAGGAGAGAAGAGGTTGTAGAGTTGGACTTTGGTGATAGGCTTTCCTACCAGCCTCGGACCATTGTTTTGTGCTCCTGGGAAATACAAAAGGCACCACAAGGTGGCGCTCATCACCAAAGAATTCTTTGACCAAGCACAGCTCCACCATGGAAAGATTTGTGCAAAAACAAGGCAGACAAAGGCAGCTAGATGCCCCTAAAATTTCTAGTTTGATGGAGACAGTTTCTTCCTAGTTCAGCTGCGACTGAAGAGTTGGGGTCTTTAAAAGTGACCTTCAAGCAGGGAGTGTGTGCTTGAAGGTACACACACATCTACACTCACACACATGCGCTCACACGCATGCTCTCATGAACACATGTGCACACACTTACACATGGACATGTGTGTCCACACTCATATGAACACTGAATATACATGCACATCCACACACGTACTCTCATGCATGCACATACTCTCATATAAGTATGTGTGCACACATATGCACACTCACACATACATACACATGTGTGCAATGCATGTACGCGCGCGCGCGCGCACACACACACACACACACACACACACGACCCCAGGTCTTCTCAGGGTACTTGAAGAGGGTGAGAGTCGGGATGCGGCACCTCAGGTGAACCTGTGACTTTGTTCTAGTCCTCAGACTGTGGAGACGTGGAGGGATTTGGCTTCAGGCAAAAGTTACCCTCTTCCTGCACACTTCCTGCTTGTGCTGCTGGCCACCATCCCATCTATGGTCCCTCAGTTTCACACCACGACTAAGTAGCAAGTCCTCAGATAGTAAGAATAGCAGAGAGACTCTACAGGGCCCGGGGTATGGCCCTGAGGACACAGCAGGGAGCTGAGGAACGGCGCTGCACTTGGGAGACACACCCGACCAGGAAGGAATTCAGACCTGATGGACGGAAACAGGTGCACGGCATATTCTTAGGAAAACTCATCTAAACCGTTTCTTCTCTTGTTAGTCTGTGGGGTGCCCTTTGGGTGTAAGAGTTTGTCTATTCTTGAAATACTAACTTCCAGGGTGTCTCAGACACACTCACAGGATCCCCCCACCTCTCATGGCCAGACAGATCCATGAGACCTACCTGGTGTCTCCTGGGGGGACCAGCCTACCTACCTTTGTGAAATCCTGAGTTTCTTCCTAGAGCCATAAAGATGTGCACTTCCATCACAGCCAGAGCCTGTGTCGGAGCTACCGGGTCTTACAACAGACGGAGCTGAGAGGATTTGTTCTGAAGACCCGGCCCACCATACACAATGAACACACAGGTTTCTCACCTCAAAGAGCACAGCAGAACGGCGCAGTGAGACCCCATGCCTTACCTGCGACTCCTCCTCTAGCCACAGGGCCTCAACCATGTTGCGTAGGTCCCTGAGGACAGGTGGTCTGGGGTACAACAGAGTGTGGCGGGCCAGAGACAACCATGCATCACCCCGCACTGCTCAGAGCCCGTGTGGCCAGCTCTGTGCACGGTCAATGCTCTTGTTCCATCTCTATCCTGAGCTGTCCTCTGTGGCCCCACTGCTGGGGCGATCAGCACCACAGTCCTCGAAAGCAAGCGTCACAGAACTGGCCTCCAATGTGAGGCTTCATTTCATTGCCAAACCATTAACATGTATGAAAAGCAAAACAAAACAAAAAAACCCTTAATTGTTCACGTTGCTGCAATTTCCATGCTTTAATGGTAAATAGCGAGAAGAGAAGTGTGAATGCTCGCGGGAGCTTGCCACTGCCTTGGTAACATTTGCAACGAATTTCTTCCAGTCTGGGGCAGAAATTGGACTCACTGTGCAACAGGAGTTCAGAAGAGGAGTAGGCGACCTGCGCATGAGCAATTGGCTCCGGCTGAGTCCAGCAACACCAGCTTCATATCAGAGCCCACCATGCTAGTTTTTTTTTCCATACGCATTGGTTTCTTTCTTTCTTTTTTTTTTTTACTCCTCTTGGCTGAGCCTCTACTTCCTGTCTGTGCCCTAGGTGTGGGGCCCATGTGTGACTGAGTGGGGTTCGGGATCCCTGCCTCCTGTCCTGTCTCCCTCAGTCCCCTCACTTTCCCACTGTGGAATCTTGGCCAAGATGCTCAGTCTCTCGAACAAGGGGGGGGGGCAGTCAGAGAGTAGATCCCTGGTAAACAGCTTCGGGGGGAGCTGTGCAGATGAGGAAAGGCGGCTCCTCTCTGTGACCGGAGCCCACTTAGGAAGCTCCCTGCTCCCAGCGTCTGTAGTGGAGCAGAGGGGTTGTGGGGAGAAAACAAGCAGGCTGCAGAAGATCCTTCGAGAATGGTCCTGTGTGGCCGGTCCAGTGAAAAGCCTGCCTTATCTCTAAGATGACTGCCTTTCTTCTTAGCAACTTACATTGGACCTGCCGGGTTTGACCTTCAGACCATCTTGGCCTGATAACCAAGCTCGTGGTTAGACAGGCCTCACCAGCTCCTAGACATCTCTCTAGACTCTTTGCTTTAATAAGACTTCTGTATCGCTCTCTTTTCTGGACTTCTCAGAGGCCTCCCTGGTCTCTGTGTGTCCTAGATTGTTGTTCTAATTTGGCAATTAGTCCCAAATAAAATCTTTTGGTGGACATTCATCTTTATGTTTCTTGGCTTTAACACCTTACATCCAGGCAGGATGGGGATTATGATACATCGGACACAGTGATAATTCAAAGTACCTAGAATTCATGAGAGCCAGGACAGGGCAAGACACTATGGACTATGGATTGACAAGAGGAAGTCCTCAGGAGAGGGAAAAGTGGGGGTTTATCCTGATGCCAAGATGCTCAAATATATACTAATGCCCATTAATGAAGAAGCTGCTAAGAATAGAAGGAGCTTCTGATGGAGATGATCCTGACTCTGCAGGAGAAAAGGAGGAGTGAGAGGAGGGCCACAGCCACCCCGGAAGGAAGATCTGCATGCGGTGCGTGCGGTGCGCGTGACTGGGCTTCCTCAGGTTTTCAGTAGAGCAGCCTGAGGGACCCCTGGATAGATGCAAATATTTAACTGCCCACAAGCTCAGCAAAAACACAGCTCTGCTATGAAGGCAACCATGACGGCAGGGGTGCGGGCAGGGGAAGTGAAAGCAAGGGAAGGATTGAAAAGGAATTCTTGTAGCCATGAATCTTGCTCACATCTAGATGAAAATGTCTTTAATATTAAGCCTGCTTCAAACCCAAGCAATGGGGAAGTGACTTTGAAAGGGTCTGGAAATGAACGTTGGTATGTATTTATAAAACAGAATTCTGAGAATGAAGCGTTTGGCTAATTTTTTTTTAATCAATAAAAAAATCAGGAGCCAGATATCAGGATAAGAATCTGAATGACCAGAAAAGCTGCGGAGAAGCCACCAGTCACCGTCTACCTCTTCTGTGCCTTCCTCCAAAATGGCTGAGATCCTCTCTCAGCCCCGCCTTACTACTTCCTGTCTCCTGTCTGCCTCACAGTCCTCCAACCTCTATGGTTAACTTGCCAGAGTCAGTGGCTAGCTCGGCCCTCTGACTCTGGCAAGCTTTATTATCAGAATGAAAGCAAAATATCACACAGCTTGAGAAACCCTCAGTGGCAGAGAAAACCGCAAGTTAGAGGAAGAGTGAAAAGTTACACAGTTGGGAGGGCTATTCCCTGTGTGCAGGGAGACCTTTGCATCTATGTATTCTTATCAGTTATTATTGTTCTGGTGGTGCCGCTGCTGACCATCAAGCCCGGGGCTTCGTGCGCAGCAGACAAGCCCTTTACCATGGAGCTAAGCACTTGCCCTAATTTAAAATAGACGATCCTGAGATTCTCATCTTCAAATACTCTCCACATGCCTGGGGTGGGTGGGGTATCCTGCTGATGCCTGCTTGCCACCAACAGGGAACGGGCAGGGTCGCCGATCCACAGTGGGGTGTGTTTGAATGAAAAATGAATGAATGAATGAATGAATGAATGATGACATGACTGCCCCTTGGCATGATGGAGGAGGCTTATTGTTGCTCTGAGGGAGGGCATGGGCAGAGGCATCTAGAAGGGTCCAGAGTGAACGTGACCCAGAGCCAGGCCATTGAGGAGACTGAGGAGAGAGTGAAGGGGGTGGGGACAGCCAGGAGCCAAGAGGTCAGGAGGGTAAAGAGCAAAAGAGGTCAAAGGACTGGCATAGTAAAATGACTGGATTATATAGGAAAGAGTGACAGGGGAAGGGCAAGCCCAGGCCAATCCCTGAGCTCGAGAAGTTTAAGGTAGTGGACAGGGAATGCCAGCCAGGAGGATCTGAAACAGGCAGGGACTGTACGCTGCTGTGAGAACCTGGTGGCCAGTGTCTGCTTTGACATGTTAATACGAAACTCAGTTGGCCCTTTGTCCCTGGTTTGAGATCTAATAGGGTGCAGGAAGGAGCCCCATCATTAGGCCAGGGTCTATTGCCCCTCTGTGTTCCTCAGGGCCTCTGGCTCTGGCTTAGGTGGAGTTGCCGGGAATCCAGATTTGGCTCTTCTATGGATAGAACTGGAAAGTACTAGAAAGCCCCGAGAACTCAGAGGTAGCCCTATCCACCTGAGCTCACAGCCCTCCGCAGCTCACCTTGGGGGAAGTTACCAACTTCCTATTCTTTTATCTCAAAGTCTATGACAGCCTATCTCCAGCCAAAGCCCCTGCCCTCTGCAGGCTGCCAGGCTGAGGGGTAGGTTAGTATGTCCACTTGGCGAGGCTGTGTCCACTCCAAAGCCCAAGGTAGACACACTTGGCTTCCTAACTACGACAGTTTACAAAGCAGCGTTCACGGACCCATAATACTGAACACAGACCTGCTGGAATGTGACCCCAGTGAGTAAATTCCTCCCCTATCCCTGGACTCCAGAAGGTTCTATAAACAAAGGCCTTCATCTATTAACTGCTCATTTGGGGTATAATACAATCTCCTGCCAGTTATCTGGACTTTTGAAAATGGATTATTTCATCTCTAAGGTTTGCGGGCTCTTTCTTTTCTGACAGTAGAAGGGAGTCTTGGCAGAAGCAAGCGTTGGTTGGCCACATTAGCTCGGTCCCCTTCCATTCCAGCCTTACTCCTGGCTCCCATAATAAAAACCAGTTTCTTCCCCCTGCGTGACTTTTTCTGCGATAGCTTTGCAGGCCTTCATTAGAGTCAAACCTCGCTCCGCTCCGACAGTTGCCTGTGAGCTTTACATAGCCCAGCTGCTACCGTTATTTCTGGAAAGGTGAAGGTGGACATCGGCAGAGGGCTGGGCTCTGCACGTAGCCGTCAGACTGGAGTGGCATAAACCACACTAGGAACACACTGGGCCAAATTTGTTCTTAAACCTACTCTGTATGGTTAGTCAGCTGGCTTTTGGCTCAGAAAGGAGGGCTTCAATTAGATTCCTGTTTGCGGGCCCAAAGCTGAGGATTAGAAGTGAATGCTCCTGGCTGTGTTTACTACATCTGACAGCAGAGAGAGTGGCTGAGCTCATAACACGTTCCCCCCGACATACACGTTCACAGGCAGGACGACCCTGCACCACACCGAGACATGTTTTCCACCCAGCCTGCTATGTGCAGATCCAGCCAGGCAGCCATGGAGACCCAGTCAAACCCTGGCTTTCTCTTCTCCTCTTGGTTCCCACATACCTGACAGAAGGACCCATTTATCAATGCAGTGCTCCCCAGGTTCTGTCCTATGGAACAGCTGCCCCCACTCTCTGGGGAGGAAAAAGGTGATGACTGAAAATCCTCAAGGGCGAAGGGTCTGTAAGGATTCTAAGACTCGAGGATCTCAGCAGTGAAGTGTCTAGGGGTCCATCCTGTGTTTAAAGACTGTATCTTACCCTCACATCTAAAGTCCTTTTATAAAACATTGGGAGCAATACAAATGAGGTCTTATGAACATAATCTACATTTTGTACTAAGTCTTTGCAACATTTGTATAACACACTTGAAGTCTACTTTAGAACATAATTAATAATTTCCCTGAAAATGCATGCTCTGTATTTGAGCATCACAACACATACACTTGAAAGTTTCTATTTCTGTTTTGCAGTAACTGAAGTGAGGGTTGATTTTTGTTTTCCCTGGTTTTCGGGATGGAACTCAGGACTTCAAGTTTGCTAGACAAGCACGCCATGACTGAGCTATGTTCCCCGCCCTGGGGACCCTTTTGAATTCAGAATTAACCACAATGAAATGTGAAGACTGGTTTCTCTGCCACAGTAACCACAGCCCCAGCAGTCAGAGGCCAGGAGTGGTGCAGGCTGGATGTGGAATAGATGCACGTGCATCTTGTTCCTGAAGATGATATCACAGCAGCAGGCCAGCAGCTCCATGTTGGCCCATTAGTGCTGTCTGACCAAGAGGGGTGAAAGACAGGACCAAGTGTAAAAATCTACATGTCCCACTCCAAGTGGACCCCAAACCATCACCTTAAAAACCACTGACCTGCAACACCCCATGTGCTTTCCCACCTGTGGTGTTTTGAATAAGAAATGTCCCCAGAATCTCATCATGTATTTGAACACTCAGCCCCCAGGTGGTGGCTCTGTTTGAGGAGGGTGCGGCCTTGCTGGGGGGAATTATATCATGGGAGTGGGTGGGGGATGGGTCTTGAAGTTTTACAGTCTCACCTTCGCTTCCTGTTCTGTCTGTTTGCCTGTGTGTCAATGAAAATGTGGTCAACTGGGCTTCCTGTTCTTGCCTCCAGGCTGTGTCTCATCCTTTCCCTCTGGAACTGAAAACTAAAATAAGGCCCTTCCCCCCTGCCCCCCAGCACCCCCCTCCCCTTAAGCTGCCTTTGGTTGCGGTGTTTTATCATAACAGGAAAGTAACTAATGCATTGGCCATTGTTCATTCAGCACTCAAAGCATTTCATTGAACCTTTGAAATTGGTAATGGTTTTTAACCACTGATTCTATGGGAGAATTGCATAACTTCGATGATGCTGTCTGAAAGTACTTGTGGCTTGTATTTAATTTCCATACAAAAACAGGCTAGCGGGAAAAGCTTTCTCACAGCCTACATGTCTATGGAGGCCCCTTTGTCAGGAGCCATTTCCCCCCAAAAGTATTGCAGGGACCACTGTCCTGGGGAGTTTGCAGAGAGCCCCACACCCCAACGGTATTAAGAACTGTTTTATTGGCAGAGCCCACCCCACTCCCAACTATCTTGAGAGCTATCTGTTAGCGGAATCCGCCCCACATTCCAACTATCTAGGGAACTAGGTGTGTCAACTGGTGACCTCCTTACCAATGAATCGTGACCTGACCGATTGTAACCTCCTGACCGACGACCTTGTGACTGGCTTGACTATCAACTATTGCTGCAAGATCCCTTCCTGCCCTGGTCATGCCCCTGCCCCCAATCCCAACCCAAATTCCTCATCCAGGGGCTATATAAGCCGCAACCATGAAGCTAATAAACGGAGGCTTTGACAACATCTTGCTTGGCCTCCTTCCTCTCTCTTGCTCATGTCTTTTCAGATAGCGCCTCTCCGGGACCCTGGAATAACTGACCTGCCAGGCGGGTTACAACCCCTAGACTAACAGATCCGCCAGGGCGGTCTACACCCCTTGGTCCAAACTTCTTAGTTTGGAGGTAGAGAGAGACCTGGGAACTTGAGCACTTGGATGCTCTCTGATGAGGGAGGCACAGGCTTACTCAGAATGTATGGTGCAGGCCATTTCCAAATTATCAAAGAGAAACAAAGGACAGCAGAAAGAGACAGTGAGAGGGGGGAAAGGGGGAGAAAGAAGAGAGATGAATGAGAAAAGAGAGGGAGAGAGAGAGAGGAGGGGAGAGCAAGGATGAATGAGAGTGTTGTAGAATATTATTTTAAGACGTGTTACATTTGTTTATGCTGTGGAACATTTGTTTAATGATGCAAAGATGTGTTGCATTCTTTTATGTTGCCTTTGTTTAACTCTGTGAAGCTGTGTTACTTTGCCTGTCTAAAACACCTGATTGGTCTAATAAAGAGATGAATGGCCAATAGCAAGACAGGAGAAAGGATAGGCAGGCTGGCAGGCAGAGAGAATAAACAGAAAACTGGGAAGAGATATCAAGGAGCAAGAAAAGGAGGAGAATAATAGGGGCCAGCTACACATCAAGCCACGGAGTAAGAAGTAAAAACAGGCATATAGCAACAGAGAAAGATAAAAGCACAGAGGCAAAAGATAGAGGAATAATTTAAGAAAAGCTGGCTAGCAACAAGCAAAGCTGAGGCTGGGCATTTATAACCAAGATAAAGTTTCCTTGTATGTTTGCTTGGGAGCTGGGTGGCACCAAAAGAGTCAAAGAGAAAAACAAACAAACAAACAAAAAAAATCAAACAAAAACCAACCAAAAACATTAGAGAGAAGAGAGAGGAGAAAAGAGATTGAGAGGGAGGACCATTCACATGGGCTCTGATCTGCCTGAGGAGAGCCCAGCCTGCAGACATTCCAATATCCAGTTACACACAGCCCAGTGTCTGGACAGTCGTTCACAAGACAGACGTCTGCTCCTACGCTGATCCACTCTCCTGAAATCTCTGGGGTTAGGGAGAAGGGCATTGTCCCCCAATTCCTTCCTGGTTGATTTACCTATTCCTACTCTAGCACAGTAGAATTGAGGGAGACCCCCAAAGCTGCCTTCTTCAAAATCAGTGTTAGTTCTGATTAGATTGTGAGACCAAACAAGTTACTGCCTTTAATTAATTTCAGACTTCAATTAGGCCCATGAAGCATTATCAGGAATTCCTGAGTGAAAACCCACAGGCTTACTGCCTCCTCCTGCTTCCTCTGTTGACAGCCGTGGGGTCCCTTTGCCCTTGATCTTTTCTAGAAGCATTCTGAGGTCCATCTATTAACACCGTAGCTCCTCTACTCCCTTACTTTTGTTTTCTCTGGCTGTGAGCCCATAGTCTTTCCAGGGTTTCCTTTCCTGAATATTCATGGTGCTTGGAGTTGAAGGAGGCCATATTAGCATCTGTGGTTAAGTGTGGCCATAGCTTTTCTCTTTGTGTTCAGCCTAAGCTGCTGAGGTCTTGGATATCAATTCTTATGACTGATTTGTGCTCCTAAAATCCCCCGTGATAGTTATATAAGTACATTTTTAAGATTTTTATTTTATTTTTATTTATGAATCTGTTTGTATCTATGTGTGGGTATGTGCACATAAGCAGAGGTGTTCTCAGTGGTCAGAAGGGAGCACCAGATTCCCCTGGAGCTGAAGTTACAGGAAGTTGTGAGCTGACTGAGTTGGGTATTGGGAGCAGAATTCGGGTCTTATGCAAAAGCTGAGCCACCTGTCTAGTCCTATAGATCTATTTGTGTGTGTGTGTGTGTGTGTGTGTGTGTGTGTGTAAGGATGCACTAAATAGTGCATGAGACACAGCTATACAAAACTGTGAGTGCATCCTCTGTGGGTCATGGCTGAGTCCCTAGACACAGGTCTGGGAACTTGGAGAGGAGAGGGGAGGGGAGTGGAGGAGAGAGAAGAAGAGGCTGTCAGGAGGAGCCAGTGCAAACCCAGTGCCAGGGAGCACAGCCTGTGGCAATGGGCTCTCCAGTCTAGGTCTGTCTGCTACTGTCTTTGGCCGCCATGGTCCCAGCCACCCTGCTACGACTGCCTCTGGTTCAGCTGCCGGTTAGACTGAACCGAGAAAAGCAGAAACCCTGATGAGCGCCAGTGTTCACCCCTTCCTGTTTCCTGACTGTAGACACAGCGCGGCCAGCTGCCTCCTGCTCCCGCTAGTGCCTCCCTGCCATGATGTATCGAGCCCTGGAGCCGTACGCCCACACGACCCTTCCTCTTGGAACTTGTTTCGTGTGCTTCTGTAGTCGGTCACAGCTAAGAGAAAAATCGCTGTTGTGTTCACTCAGCCACGGTGCACACTTGTTTCATTCACACCGTTAATCCCTCAGAGCAGGGCAGAGAGCCGGCCAAGGCCGTTCACAAGGGAGACTGGACATTTGCAGGTCGACAGGCGAACCATCCCAAGAGGTGTTTGGAGTTGCTGTTCCTTGCCACCTTCAGTTGCCTGGTGGTTGAGTTTCCTCTTCTGGCTCCAGGCCCATCTGCCCTGCAGGAGACTGTTTCCTACCACAGGTCCCGCTGGAGACCCAGCATAGTGTCTGAAGTCCCCCAAGCAAATGACACAGCCCTCCAGACTGCCCTCTTCTTGAACAACAGAACTCCATGCTCTAGTCGTTCACATCTGTACACTTACTCGTGAGGGTGTAGTTCATCCCTGTTTTGTCCCAACAAGACCACCGTGTCAGAGCCATGACATCAATACATGTGTTAGGACATTCATTAATGAGTGTTTGTAATCCTACATAGTGGATAGTAACTGGACTGGATCTTTTTATAGCTTCAAATCCTCCTGAGATGCCGAGCCGCCCATTCCTGTTCTCTGCAAACAAGAGAAACATGTGCACATATGGACACATGTAAGTACATGCGTGTGCATGCATAGGTTCATCTTCCCGGAAGTACAATGATTAGCAATAATCGACACACACTAGTCAGTCTGAATGCACAGTTACCCAAACATACTTCTAAACTCATTTGGCAGGCGTAATTTTAAAACTCTGCCTACATTCTAAGATCTGTCTCCGGGGGCCACCAAAATTTGATTTGCCTCCTCAGAATTATATTGTCTTGATATTTCCTTCCTGCAGCATCTTCTTTTCCCTGGGAAGCCTTCTCTGTGGGCTGTTTAATTACGCAAATATGAGCAAAAGATGATAAGCTGGCCCTGAGCCCCCAGGCAAAGGCAAATCTCCCTCCTCCACCAAGGAAACTGCGGATAACCTGAATGACAGAGGCTTCATTAGGAAATAATTTGGAGATGTGGAAAATTGGTGTTAGCAAGAGCTCTTTTAGCCAGCCCTCCGCTCTAAGTATTGTTCATAGAGAAGTCAGTATAAGGGAAGCTCAAGGCCCCTTCTTAGGACTTCGTGGTCTGCTGTCCTAACCTTCTGTTCCCAGACACACCCTATCCCCATTCATTAAGGTTCTTCTGTCCACTTACTCATACTTCTGATCTGTATTGGAAACCTCCACACAGCTGTGCAGATGGTTTGAGACAGACTACACTTCCTCTCAAATCCGATGACACGCCATTCCATGTTAAGTTTCAGGATCCTCATCGCTGTGTGTGAGCTTGAAAGCATGTAGTGTGTTCGTTAGTACATCACACTCACTCTCTCAGGAAACAGCCCCCAAGCAGATAAAATCTGGGGCATGGTTTTCAAGATACTGTGCACTTAGCCTAGAAGCAACGATCCTTCCGAGACAGCCGGAGAACAGCAATTAGACTTTTTCCTTACTCTTCCTCGCTTCGAAAATTTCCATGTGGCAAAACACAGTGGGGCCAGCAGAGCCCAGGGAACTCTTGAACTGAGAAGAAAGAAAACCATTGTGGCTGGAGTCTGGAGGACTGAATGCCAGCCGGGAAGAGCTGCACAGAGTCGAATCTGGAACAGCTTCAGGTATCAGGTATCAAACTGGACATTTAATGTCATGTGTATTTAAGGGACACTTCAATCTGGCAAAGAAACTATTGAGGATTAGCAGTGTTGGGCCTGGGAGCCCGCCTAGGACTGACCTGGGTGCTGCTCCCATCAGCTGGCTGCCACTCTGCCCAAACTGCCGGATGTGGAGCAGAGACCACAGGCAGCCTCATCACAACTCCAGGGATATAATTAACGCCACTTTGATTATCCACGGTCCCCACTACAAGATCTTCATGTCAAGATCTATGCATGATCCAAGCAACTTACCCGCATCCCAGCAAATAAAAATAAAAAAAATAAAAAAGAATATTGAAAATGTATCGTCAGGATTTGACTGTATGATAAATGCCCAAGAGGACCGCTTAGAAGGAGGATATGCTCTTCTGGGCTATGGTTTCAGTCCCTAACCAGCGGACTTTATTGAGGGTTGGGCTACTGAAATCCTCCATGGTTAAGACCACTTGCTCTTGATGCACAGGATCCAGAGTTAAGTTCTTAGTGCCCAGTACAAGTGGCCCACCACCTGTAACTCCAACACCAGGGTACCGGGAACCCTCTTCCAGCCTTTTTGTAGGCACTGCATTCTTGCGCGCGCACACACACATGGTTTAAAACGAAGTAAATTTTTAAAAATGGAATATGTCTTAGAAAATGTAAAGTGTTACACAAATGCCTGATGATGCTATGTGTTTGAATGCTACCGATCAAAGTGTACATTGCTTGCTCTTCTACTATGTTTGACTATACAAAGAAGTTATGCAGTATGTATATATGTATGATGTATGTATGTATCTATTATGATGTATGTATGTGTGTATGTATGATGCATGTATGTATATATGTATGATGTATGTATGTGTGTATTGCTGGTTGTGGGCTACAGCAGGACTCAGTGGATGTGAGAACAGCAGGAGAATGGGGTCAGTTATTTACAGCTGAGGATGTAAGCACATTTTGCAGGTGGAAATTATATTCTTTTATGTAAGCCTCAACTCTTTGCTGTTATCCTCACGTAAAGAAAAGTGTTTATAGCGGAGCTAGACTCATCGGTTCTTTGTCTCTCACACTTTCCACACAACCGACTTTATAGGTATTTCTTTCTTGGGCAAGTTGCAAGAGTTTCAAGTCCCTTCATTCTGCTTTTGGTTTGTTATTCTTACCATAAACCTGGCAATCAGCAGCTGGTAATAACCACACAATACCCTGAATGCTAGCTGGGCTGCCTTGATCCATCACCTCCACAGTTAATGAATCCAGTACTTTTAAATACAGTCTCACGTGATACCATAGGATACAGACAAGCCATAGAAACCCACTTGCTACAGCATCACCGGAAAAGCCTCTGGTCCGACACCAGAGTCCTCATTCCTGCCTGATATCTCACAGGTACCATCTTTCTTTTTTAAAGATTTAAATTTTCTGAGTGTTGAAATTTAGGGGTTACGAGGAACTGAAACACTGAATGTGGATTTAGGGAACGTTGAGGCAGCCAGTACATGAGCAGAAAGGTGAGCCGCCACTCTGTAACAAAATCCAGGTTCCTAAGTCAGAACGTCTACATACACTTTATAGCTGTTCTTGGAAAGTAACATTAGGGTCTGTCTCTCCACTGCCTAGGTTGCTGTCACAAACCTTCTCTGGGACCTGAAGGCAGTTGTCAACAGTGTGGTCCCATCTCCATGAGATATTAGCAACAGTCCAAATAACCAAGCCCTGGGCAGACTCAGGGAACCCCTGTCTTCATTTCCACAGCATCTCTCACTTGAGACGTGGAGGATTTCTTGCTTTCCCACTCTTGAGTGAGAGACACACCTGACTGCTCCTCTCCCCGCTTCCCTGCTCCAGGTGTGACTGCACTACTGTTAGGGAGCTGATCGAGGTGTCTACACTGCCCTAAGACATCATCTAAAGGTGATACTTCAAACACGGTTTTAAGTCCTCAGCTTTTGATGGCTCTTATCTCCTAACAGGTAAGTGAACCCTTGAGGCAGTGCTATGTGGAGTGGTCAGCAGGAACAGGACCTGAGCAGGACAGGCCACTTGAGGAGCACCACTCTAGCTTTAGACATAATCACAGGACCTAATTCTTCCCTGTATGGGTAGGTGGACTCCAAGAACATCTGCAAGACAGTTTCATAGAAACCAGATACCATGTGTCTCCCTGGCGACCATCCTGCAGGACAAGAAACCCTAGGATTCACTGTGACAGGGTGACCTAGGAACAGAATCCTGTTGGTCCTGCCTTCCGGTGACTGCTTGCCTGGCAGATTGTTGCACTCAAGTGTGATGCTTTCCGCTTTTTGGTTTTATGTTGTGTTTGCTTATTTGTTTGTTTCTGCCTTGCAAGTTCCCTTTCAGAAACTTTGAAGCACACCCTCTCTTGCCCTAAATGCTTCTCATTATGGATTTTACAAATCAGCGCAGGGGGTTTTTGGATGGGCTGGTGTATTCTTTTATGCTACTGTGACAAAATGCATGAAAAAAACAGCTTACAGAAAGGAAGGGCTCTTCGGGGTCCTGGATGTTGAGGTTTCAGTCTTTGGTTTATGCCATGGTTGTGGAAGTCAGGACATCATGGGGGTGGGAACACGTGGGGCGACACAAAGCTTCTCAGTGCAAGACAGGACTGACAGGAAGAGGGAGGGGGAGGGAGGGCATGTCAATCTGTCGATCTGTCGATCTGTCGATCTGTCAATATGTCAATCTGTCGATAAGATATACCCTTCAATGATTGCATCCTATTTGTGTCTCGGAGGCCAAGAGAGCATGTCTGAGCCCCTGAAGCTGGAGTGACAGACAGTTTTGAGCTGCCCGATGCGGGACCCAAACTCTGGTCCTCTGGAAAAGAGCAAGCACTCTTTTTTTTTCTTTTTTTTTTTTAAATTAGGGAATTTTTTTTTTATTGAGAAAAAAAAATTTCCGCCTCCTCCCAGCCTCCCACTCCTCCCGCCCTCCCCCCACTCCTCTCCCCCTCCCTCTCAAGTCTGAAGAGCAGTCAGGGTTCCCTGCCCTGTGGAAAGTCCAAAGTCC